>NC_080070.1:86955107-87202856 GCF_949987535.1 Balaenoptera acutorostrata | reverse complement strand
CACCTCTGCAGCATTTATTGTTTGTAGATTTTTTTGATGATGGCCATTCTTACCTGTGTGTGGTGATACCTCATTGTAATTTCGAGTTGCATTTCTCTAATGATCAGTGATGTTGAGCATTCTTTCATGTGTTTGTTGGCAATCTGTATATCTTCTTTGGAGAAATGTCTATTTAGGTCTTCTGCCCATTTATGGATTGGGTTGTTTGTTTGTTTGTTTGTTTTGATATTGAGCTGCATGGGCTGCTTGTAAAGTTTGGAGATTAATCCTTTGTCAGCTGCTTCGTTGGCAAATATTTTCTCCCATTCTGAGGGTGGCCTTTTCGTCTTGCTTACCTTTTCCTTTGCTGTGCAAAAGCTTTTAAGTCTCCTTAGGTCTCATTTGTTTATGTTTCTTTTTGATTTCCGTTTTCTAGGAGGTGGGTCAAAAAGGATCTTGCTGTGATTGATGTCATAGAGTGTTCTGCCTGTGTTTTCCTCTAATAAGAGTTTGATAGTGTCTGGCCTTACATTTAGGTCTTTAATCCATTTTGAGTTTATTTTTGTGTATGGTGTTAGGGAGTCTTCTAATTTCATTCTTTTACCAGTAGCTGTCCAGTTTTCCCAGCACCACTTATTGAAGAGGCTGTGATTTCTCCATTGTATATTCTTGCCTCCTTTATCAAAAATAAGGTGACCATATGTGTATGGGTTTATGTCTGGGCTTTCTCTCCTGTTCCATTGCTCTATATTTCTGGTTTTGTGCCAGTACCATCCTGTCTTGACTACTGTAGCTTTGTAGTATTGTCTGAAGTCAGGGAGCCTGATTCCTCCAGCTCTGTTTTTCTTCTCAAGATTGCTTTGGCTGTTCGGGGTCTTTTGTGTTTCCATACAAATTGTGAATTTTTTTTGTTCTAGTTCTCTGAAAAATTCCATTGGTAGTTTGATAGGGATTGCATTGAATCTGTAGATTGCTTTGGGTAGTAGAGTCATTTTCACAATGTTGATTCTTCCAATCCAAGAACATGGTATATCTCTGTATCTGTTTGTGTCATCTTTGATTTCTTTCATCAGCGTCTTATAGTTTGTTGAGTAAACGTCTTTTGTCTCCTTAGGTAGGTTTATTCCTAGGTATTTTATTCTTTGTGTTGCAGTGGTAAATGGGAGTGTTTCCCTAATTTCTCTTTCAGAATTTTCATCTTTAGTGTATAGGAATGAAAGAGATATCTGTACATTAATTTTGTATCCTGCAACCTTACCAGTTCTTTGATTAACTCTAGTAGGTTTCTGGTAGCATCTTTAGGATTCTCTATGTATAGTATCATGTCATCTGCAAACAGTGAGAGCTTAACTTCTTCTTTTCCGATTTGGATTCCTTTTATTTCTTTTTCTTCTCTGATTGCTGTAGCTAAAAATTCCAAAAGTGTGTGGAATAATAGTGGTGAGAGTGGGCAACCTTGTCTTGTTCCTGATCTTGGTGGAAATGGTTTCACTTTTTCACCATTGAGAACGTTGCTGGCTGTGGGTTTGTCATATATGGCCTTTGTTATGTTGAGGAAAGTTCCCTCTATGCCTACTTTCTGGAGGGTTTTTATGATAAATGGGTGTTTAATATTGTCAAAAGCATTTTCTGCATCTATTGAGATGACCATATGGTTTTTATCCTTCAGTTTTTTAATATGGTGTATCACATTGATTTGCATGTATTGAAGAATCCTTGCATCCCTGGGATAAACCCCACTCGATCATGGTGTATGATCCTTTTAAGGCACTGTTGGATTCTGTTTGCTAGTATTGTGCAGTGGATTTTTGCAGCTATGTTCATCAGTGATATTGACCTGTAGTTTTCTTTCTTTGTGACATCTTTGTCTGGTTTTGGTGTCAGGGAGATGGTGGTCTCATAGAATAAGTTTGGGAGATTTCCTCCCTCTGCTATATTTTGGAAGAGTTTGAGAAGGATAGGTGTTAACTCTTCTCTAAATATTTGATAGAATTTGCCTGTGAAGCCATCTGGTCCTGGGCTTTTGTTTGTTGGAAGATTTTTAATCACAGTCTCAAGTTCAGTGCTTGGGATTGGTTTGTTTGTAGTTTCTATTTCTTCCTGGTTCAGTCTTGGAAGGTTGTGCTTTTCTAAGAATTTGTCCATTTCTTCCAGGTTGTCCATTTTATTGGCATATAGTTGCTTGCAGTAATCTCTCATGATCCTTTGTATGTCTGCAGTGTCAGTTGTTACTTCTCCTTTTTCATTTGTAATTCTATTGATTTGAGTCGTCTCCCTTTTTTTCTTGATGAGTCTGGCTAATGGTTTATCAATTTTGTTTATCTTCTCAGAGAACCAGCTTTTAGTTTTTTTTTGATCTTTGCTGTTGTTTCCTTCATTTCTTTTTCATTTATTTCTGGTCTGATCTTTAGGATGTCTTTCCTCTGCTGACTTTGTTTTTTTTTTTTTCTTTCTTTCTCTAATTGCTTTGGGTGTAAGGTTAGCTTGTTTATTTGAGATATTTCTTGTTTCTTGAGGTAGGATTGTATTGCTATAAACTTCTCTCTTAGAACTGCTCTTGCTGCATCCCATAGGTTTTGGGTCTTCATGTTTTCATTGTCATTTGTTTCTAGGTATTTTTTAATTTCCTCTTTGATTTCTTCAGTGATGTCTTGGTTATTAAGTAGTGTATTGTTGAGCGTCCATGTGTTTCTATTTTTTACAGATTTTTTTCCTGTAATTGATATCTAGTCTGATAGCATTGTGGTCGGAAAAGATACTTGATACGATTTCAATTTTCTTATATTTACCAAGGCTTGATTTGTGACCCAAGATATGGTCTATCCTGGAGAATGTTCCAGGAGCACTTGAGAAAAAGTGTATTCTGTTGTTTTTGGATGGAATGTCCTATAAATATCAATTAAGTCCATCTTGTTTAATGTATCATTTAAAGCTTGTGTTTCCTTATTTATTTTCATTGTGGATGATCTGTTCATTGGTGAAAGAGGGGTGCTAAAGTCCCCTACTATGATTGTGTTACTGTCGATTTCCCCTTTTATGGCTGTTAGCATTTGCCTTATGTATTGAGGTGCTCCTATGTTGGGTGCATAAATATATACAATTGTTATATCTTCTTCTTGGATTGATCCCTTGATCATTATGTAGTGTCCTTCTTTGTCTCCTGTAATAGTCTTTATTTTAAAGTCTTTTTTGTCTGATATGAGAATTGCTACTCTAGCTTTCTTTTGATTTCCATTTGCATGGAATATCTTATTCCATCCCCTCACTTTCCATCTGTATGTGTCCCTATGTCTGAAGTGGGTCTCTTGTAGACCACATACATACCGGTCGTGTTTTCGGATCCATTCAGCCAGTCTATGTCTTTTGGTTGGAGCATTTAATCCATTTACATTTAAGGTAATTATTGATATGTATGTTCTTATTACCATTTTCTTAATTGTTTTGGGTTTCTTATTGTAGGTCTTTTCCTTCTCTTGTGTTTCCTGCCTAGAGAAGTTCCTTTAGCATTTGTTGTAAAGCGGGTCTGGTGGTGCTGAATTCTCTTAGCTTTTGCTTGTCTGTAAAGGTTTTAATTTCTCTGTCGAATCTGAACGAGATCCTTGGTGGGTCGAGTAATCTTGGTTGTAGCTTTTCCCCTTTCATTACTTTAAATATGTCCTGCCAGTCCCTTCTGGCTTGCAGAGTTTCTGCTGAAAGTTCAGCTGTTAACCTTATGGGGATTCCCTTGTATGTTATTTGTTGTTTTTCCCTTGCTGCTTTTAATATTTTTCTTTGTATTTAATTTTTGATAGTTTGATTAATATATGTTTTGGCATGTTTCTCCTTGGGTTTATCTTGTATGGGACTCCCTGCGCTTCCTGGACTTGATTAACGATTTCCTTTCCCATATTAGGGAAGTTTTCAACTATAATCTCTTTAAATATTTTCTCAGTGTCTTTCTTTTTCTCTTCTACTTCTGGGACCCCTATATTCAAATGTTGGTGCATTTAATGTTTTCCCAGAGATGTCTCAGATTGTCCTCAATTCTTTTCATTCTTTTTTCTTTATTTTGCTTTGCAGTAGTTATTTCCACTATTTTATCTTCCAGGTCATTTATCCATTCTTCTGCCTCAGTTATTCTGCTATTGTTTCCTTCTAGAGAATTTTTAATTCCATTTATTGTGTTGTTCATCATTGTTTGTTTGCTCTTTAGTTCTTCTAGGTCCTTGTTAAACATTTCTCGTCTATTCTCCATTCCAGTTGCAAGATTTGGGATCATCTTTACTATCATTACTCTGAATTCTTTT
Source organism: Balaenoptera acutorostrata (assembly GCF_949987535.1). Classification (NCBI taxonomy): domain Eukaryota; kingdom Metazoa; phylum Chordata; class Mammalia; order Artiodactyla; family Balaenopteridae; genus Balaenoptera; species Balaenoptera acutorostrata. The sequence continues at coordinate 87,198,591 of NC_080070.1, read as the reverse complement.
TCAGGTAGACTGCCTATTTCCTCCACATTTGTTTGGTCTGGTGGGTTTTTACCTTGCTCCTTCATCTGCTGTGTGTTTCTGTGTCTTCTCATTTGGCTTTGGGGACTGTGTTTGGGGTCTCCTTTTCAGAGGCTGCAGATTCGTAGTTCCCGTTGTATTTGGTGTCTGCCCCCAGTGGCTAAGGTTGGTTCAGTGGGTTGTGTAGGCTTTCTGATGGAGGGGACTGGTGCCTGTGTTCTGGTGGGTGTGTCTGGATCTTGTCTTTCTGGTGGACAGATCCGCATCTGGTGGTGTGTTTTGGGGTGTCTGTGACCTTATTGTGATTTTCGGCAGCCTCTCTGCTAATGGGTGGGCCTTCATTCCTGTCTTGCTAGTTGTTTGGCATGGGATGTCCAGCACTGGATCTTGCTGGTCTCTGAGTGGAGCTGGGTCTTAGCGTTGAGATGGATATCTCTGGGAGAGCTTTCACCATTTGATATTACAAGGTGCCAGAGGTCTCTGGTAGACCAATGTCCTGAACTCGGCTCTCCCACCTCAGAGGCACAGGCTTGACACCCGGCTGGAGCACCAAGACCCTGTCAGCCACACAGCTGGGGGTGAGAGCAAGAGGTAGCTTTGGTACATCTCAAAGACCACCAATGAGGTTCACTGACCATTTTCTCTCCAGAAGTGAAGAAAACAAAATTCAGACTTTGGCTAGTCAGCCACTTTGGTAGCCAGCCTCCAAGATGGACCTAATTATCCCCTAATTATCTCCCAGTCTTCATGTACCAGTGTGGCTCCTCGCACTTGAAAAGGGTTGACTGTTTAACTAATAAGAAATTGCAGAAATGACAAAGTGCAGCTTCCAAAGTTATAAAAGACATTGCAGCTTCTGCTTTGGTTTCTGCTAGATCACTCATCCTGGGGTAAGCCAGCTGCCATGTCATGAGGACACTCAAGCAGCCCTAAGGAGAGATCCATGTGGCAAGGAACTGAGGCCTCTTACCTACAGCCACGTGAGTGAGTCATCTCAGAAGTCAAAAGATTTAATTTTTTTTAAATTTTTGGTTGTGTTGGGTCTTCGTTGCTGCACAGGTTTTCTCCAGTTGTTACTAGAGAAGCAGGGGTTACTCATCGTTGTGGTGCATGGGCTCTAGGTGCATGGGCTTCAGTAGTTGTGTCATGCAGGCTCAATAGTTGTTGCTTGCAGGCTCTAGAGCACAGGCTCAGTACTTGTGGCACACGGGCTTAGTTGCTCTGCGGCATGTGGGATCTTCCCAGACCAGGGATGGAACCCCTATTCCCTGCATTGGCAGGCAAATTCTTACCCACTGTGCCACCAGGGAAGTCCAGTGTGCTCTTTCTTAAACCTAGTCTGTTTTCATTATTTTCTATCTTAACGATTCTGTATTAAAGAAAAAAAAAATAATACTCCTTTCTACCCCCTCCTCTTTGAGGATTATATATGAAGAAGTATGTCTTATTTATTAACCTCAAATTTTCACCTTACTTTTAAGAAGTAATCACAATGTCAAGTATTTAATACTTTTCACTTCCACCTTGAAAAGCATGGATATTAAAGTGCTAATACAATTACCTTCCCTGGTCTATCTTTTTTAGTTTTTGTTATGTATAAAAAACAACGAAAAACATGCATGGTTTGTAAGGAAATGACCAATTTCAGAAAATGCAGCATCTGAATACACTCTAAACATAGCTTCTAGATAAAGACACAGAAAATTGCCAGATACTCAGAGGCCCCCTGGTCCCATTCTAGTGACTCCCCTTAAGGTTTAATATTGTTCTGGTATCTAACAAAAAGATAACTTTACCTGTATTTTGTATTTTATATAAGTGTTATGGCACAGTAAAATCACTTTTGGATTGGGCTTTTTTATTTTATGTTGTTTGTGAATATGCCTATATGGTTGCCTGTTGTTGTGATCATGCATTGCCACTGTTGCATAGGATACCATAGTGTAAATATTTAACTATTAATTAATTTATTCCAATGTGTATTACAATATGAGTGATTTTCAGTTTGTGTCTATTGAGAACAGCACTGGTATATAAATTCTAGAACTTGAGCTTTGGTGGTGTGTGTCTAAATTATTGTTCAGTATACACGTAGTAGTAAAATTTTCGAGTCATAGCTTTCTTGTGTTTATCTTTTTAGATATTTCTAAATATTTTCAAAACATTTGTATGATTTTTCTTCTTCAGCAGCAGTGAATGAGATTCAAGGATTATACACATTCTTGTCAAACTTGATAATACCTGTCATTTTCATTTGAACTTTCTGGTTGGTGAGTGATAATTCCAGGTATCACGCTTTTGCATTTAATTGACTACTAAGAAGCCGAGCATCTTTTGATATGTTTACATAACATTCTGTACTCTCTTTTTTGAAATATCTTTTGGTATATTTCCCCCATTTTGCTATTCCATTATCTTCTTATTGAAGACTTCCTTTTTCTTAACATCTGAAGACTTCTTATTTAGGAGTTTTTAATACATGCTTGAGATGAGTTCTTCTCTCTTTCTGTCTCTCCTTCTCTTTCTTTAGATGAGTGTCAGTTTTTAATGTTAATAACATCTAATTTGTTATTTTCCTCTTTATTTATTTAGTCTTATTTCTATTTATTTATGTAGTCTTCTTACCTGTAGCAGAACACATTATTTATTCTAAACCACAAATACGTTTTCATTTCTTCAATAAATGTAATTATTAAGCTTTAAATTTAAGTTAACTTTCTAAACGAAATATGTTGTATCATAGTGAGTATTAATTTTTCTATGACAGCTGAAAGGTTACATTTATTCAGAAAATGTTGTATCAGCTTTCTTTTCATTTGCTCCTACTTCTCATTGATTCACAGTGGTAAACATCACTTCATCCATGGATCTGACTTTTCTCTGATTTCTCATGGTCATTCTCACTAATTCGTCTTGCCTCCTGAAATCTTTAGCAATCCCATTATTCCACAGAAGCAAAAACCTTCCTTGGGCCTTTTTCCTCAGAAGATTGATTATTCCCACATTTTAAAGGGGAGATTGCAATAAGTTAGGAGAAAATGCCACAAGGGTCTCTCATTTTTTTTTCACATCCTGTATCAGCCTCTGCTTGCACTCTCTGTTCACAGATATTTGTGCAACACATTGATGGAAGATGCCACTTGTTTCTCTCCTTGGGGAAAAGACAGATTAATTACCTAACAAATAAAATAAAGAGAGTGTCTTGCTCTTTTCAAATGTTGGACAGGATTGCTTGCTTCCTAATTTAAATGTTTCAGGTGACTGAAGCTTAAGATTCCTAAGCTTTAATCCATACTTGCACCATGCACAGCACCCAACAGGAGAGCTTTACATAACCCCATGAGACACTTGTGTGCAAGTGGAACAGATAAAAATATAAAACTATTGCTGTCTTTTTGTGTCATAAAAATGATTTTTTGTCTCATTTAAAATATTTTTTTCTAAAATCTAAAAACGTGTCAGGCTAAAATATTGTTATTTCAAATATGGTAAAATCGAAGACCCTTCAAATTTCTTTCCAGTTTTGTTGATGATGGGATGCCGTCAGAGATATGACTTCATTAAACACAATAGGTAAGATTCCTTCATAAGCCTGATTGGGGAATATGAAAATAAACCCCAGAAAAATCTGGACATTTTCTAGTTCTCAAATATTGGTTAAGATGGTAGAAAGGGCCCTTCATTGTCCTATATGTTAATGCAGATCAATTGTGAGAGGTGGGGATAAAACAAGCAGCCTAAATATCCTTTAGGTTTGTTGTACTACTAGTAGAAAGAGGAAGGGTCAACATGTCACCATGGTTGATATAGCAAATAAGCTGCTTGAAACTACACAGAAATGTACCTGCTTGTATTTTCTGTGCAGTTACCCTCTCTTTTGGTGTGCCCAAAATTATGTACCAACTCCAGCAGCATTAAGCAGAAATCCAAAGAAATCTATTCTTTGGAATTATGAGGAAGGGAAGAGTCAAACATTTTATAACATGCTCTATACAAGGATACACGTCACCATCCTTATCTATGTCATGCCATGCATGGAGGGTCAGTAGTTTCAGGGGATTCTGGAAGCACCAAGCTCTGTGGGGTTAATCACAGTTGCATTCATGGGCAGTAAAAGAGAAGGGCCTTATCTTGGTCACTTTCTCAATGCTAGTAGCTACAAAAAGAAGAGGATAGCAGACATCTTAGGGAGAAGAACCAACATTAAATGAAATGTCCTAATTACTCTAGGCAACCTCTCATGGTGGCCTCCCATAGCTCCTCAAATCCCTACATACTTGCACAAGGGATAGTGTAATATTACTGGAGTGTCTGACTGCAGATTAACATTATTTTTGTTGAAAAAAATAAAAATAGGTTCAAGTGATAGGGTTTGAAAAGGGTTCACAGTGTGAGGGAAACTAATGTAACAATGTGGACAGAACCCTTTGGATGGATTCATCATGTTTTTCTTTTTTTTTTTTTTGCTGCTTCAGAATCTGTAGTAGCGATTGGTGTGTTCCATGATACATCCCCACTTCTTATAAGTTTTAGATGGAATACCCCATTAGGAAGAAGTGCACGTAAGGAAGATTAGTGAGTCAAACTCCTCTGCCCTCTGTCAGCAGTGGGTGCAAAGGGATTTAGACCAAGTGCTTTCATCCTTTGATTTGCAAAGTTTTCACTATATGAATGATGTTTTGTTTGTTTGCAGGTCAGGAACCTTGGTCTCAATATCCCTGTTTAAAAAGTGTTATCACGTGTCTGCCAGAAAGAATTGCTGATGATACTGGGAAAAATTGAGAGTTATCCTTAACAATTAAGGGTTTTGTAGCAACATGGATGGACCTAGAGATTGGTATACTGAGTGAAGCAAGTCAGACACAGAAAGACAGATATCATATGATATTGCTTATATGAGGAATCTAAAAAAGAAAAACAAAGGTACAAATGAACTTATTTACACAACAGAAATAGAATCATGGATATAGAAAACAAACTTATGGTTACCAGGGGATAAGTGGGGAAGGTATAAATTGGGAGATTGGGACTGACTTATACACACTACTATATATAAAATAGATAAGTATTGATAAAGACCTGCTTTATAGCACAGGGAACTCTACTCAGTGGTCTGTACTGGCATATACGGAAAAAGAATCTTATAAAAAAAAACAAGGGTTTTGGGATTATATAATAAATATAAATGTGCAAACCTTTAACATGAAAGGAAAAATCAGTTAACTCTGTGGTCCCTGTTATGGTGTAAATATTTTGTACCTCTAATTTTAAAATTTTGAAACCCAGCTCCCATGTTGATGGTATTAGGAGGTGGGGCTTTTGGGAGGTGATTAGGTTATGAGGCCAGAGACCTCAAACATGGGATTAGTGACCTAATAAATGTAGCACACAGAAGATCTTATGCCCATTCCATGATTTCATTGCCGAGCGAGAAGACCCACATTATGAACCAGAAATTGGTCCCTCGCCAGACACTAAGTCAGCTGGCAACTTGTTCTTTTTTAAAAAAAGAGATTAATTAGATAATTAATTAATTAATTTTTTGGCTGTGTTGGGTCTTTGGTGCGGTGCGCGGGCTTCTCATTGAGTGGCTTCTCTTGTTGCGGAGCACGGGCTCGAGGCGTGTGGGTTTCAGTAGTTGTGGCTCACGGGCTCAGTAGTTGTGGCCTGTGGACTCTAGAGCACAGGCTCAGTATTTGTGGTGCACGGGCTTAGTTGTTCCATGGCATGTGGGATCTTCCTGGACCAGGGCTCGAGCCCTTGTACCCTTTATTGGTAGGCAGATTCTTAACCACTGCACCTCCAGGGAAGCCCCTGGTTACTTGTTCTTGAACTTTTCAGCCTCAGCAATTATGAGAAAACAAAAATATTCTGTTGTTTATAAAATACCAAGTCTCTCGTATTTTGTTTTAGCAGTCAAAGAGCTGGCTGAGGAGAAATATCTGTGAGCTTGAAGACATATCAGGAGAAACCTTTAAATCTCAAAAGAAAAGAGAAAATGGGCAGGAAAGAAATCAACAGAACAGAGTAATCAATAATTGTGGAACAATGAAAAATGCTGTGACCTATACATAATGGGTATAGCAGGAGGAGAATAAAGATAATAAAGAACAGAAAATATTTTTTAAAAATGACTGAGAATCTCCCCAAATGAATGTCTGACACTAAATCCACAACATCCAAACTTGGAAGAACATATGAATAGTAAAGAAAACTGACCAATATCTCTCAGGAACATCAATGCAAAAATCCTCAACAAAATATTACCAAATTGAATCCAACAATATTTTGAGAGAATTTTATATCATGAATGAGAGGAAATAATCCCAGGTATGAAAGGCTGGTTCAACATTCTAGAATCAAATAATTATATCCATCATATCAACACCTTAAAGACAATCATTAGCATATCAATAGATTCAGAAGACCTTTGAAAAAATCTAACACCCATTCTTCATAAAAACTCTCAGTTAAAGAAATAGACTGGAGCTTTCTCAAGTTGATAACAAAGATTTACAGGAAACTTTTATCTTACATCATGATTAATGGTCAAAACCATGAAGCTTTTCCACTAAGTTCAGGTAAAAGCAAGGATGTCCCCTTTCATGACTCCTTTTCCATATTTTACTCCAAGTCCTTGCTAATGCAATAAGGCACGAAAATAAATAAAACAAATACAGATTGGGTAGAAAAAAATGAAAGCAACCTAAATAAAATGTGGACCAATATACTTTATGGACACCTCACCAAAGAAAATAGACACTATGCATATAAGTATACAGAAGAATAATCCAGATTACATGCTGCCATGAAAAAGCAAATTAAAAATACAATTACAGGGCTTCCCTGGTGGCGCAGTGGTTGAGAATCTGCCTGCTAATGCAGGGGACACGGGTTCGAGCCCTGGTCTGGGAAGATCCCACATGCCACGGAGCAGCTGGGCCCGTGAGCCACAATTGCTGAGCCTGCGCGTCTGGAGCCTGTGCCCCGCGACGGGAGGGGCCGCGATAGAGAAAGGCCCGCGCACCGCGATGAAGAGCGGTCCCCGCACCGCGATGAAGAGTGGCCCCCGCTTGCCGCAACTGGAGAAAGCCCTCGCACGAACCGAAGACCCAACACAGCCAAAAATAAATAAATAAATAAATAAATCAATAAATAAGAAAATCCTTAAAAAAAAAAAAAAGAAAGAAAAATACAATTACATACCACTATGTAACACTTAGAATGGCTAAAATGTGAACAATGACAAGAACAAATTCTGTAGGAGATGTGGAACAATAGGAAATGTCATTTGTCATTGGTGGAAATGAAAAATAATACAGCTACTTTGGTAGTCTGATTGACAGTTGCTAGAATATTGAGCATTCCCTTACTGTACAATCCATCAAGTGTTCTCATGGATATTTACTGAAAGTAGTTTAAAACATACTTCCAGAGGAAAACCTGCATATGGATATTTATAGCACCTAATTCAATATTGCCAAAATGTGAATGAAACTAAGGTGTCCTCCAATAGGTGAATGAAATGATATAGTATTAATATATTCTGGGAATGGGATAATATTGAGCACTAAAAAAGTAAGCTATCAAGCCATATAAAGAGATGGGAATTCTTTTTTTTTTCTTTTGAAATATAGGTGATTTTCTTTATTTTGAAATTTAAATTTTATTGGAGTACAGTTGATTTACAATGTTGTGTTCATTTCAGCTGCACTGCAAGTGATTCAGTTACACATATGCATATATTCATTCTTTTTCAGATTCTTTTCTGATAACGGTGTTCCCAGAATACTGAGTAGAGCTCCCTGTGCTATACAGTAGGTCCTTGTTGCTTATCTGTTATATATAGTAGTATTCGTATGTTTACCCCAAGCTCCTGATTTATCCCTACCCCCCACCTCTCCCCTTTGGTAACCATAAGTTTGTTTTCCAAGTCTGTGAGTCTGCCTCTGTTTTGTAAGTTAGTTCCTTTGTATCAATTTTTAGCTGCCACCTAGAAGTGATATCATCCAATATTTGTCTTACTCTGTCTGACTTACTTCACTTAGGACAATCATCTCTAGGTCCATCCATGTTACTGCAACTGGCATTATTTTCTTCTATTTTATGGCTGAGTCATATTCCATTATATATATGTATCACATATTCTTTACCTATATTCATATGTTGATGGACATTTTGGTTGCTTCCATGTCTTCGCTATTGTAAAGAGTGTTGCAGTGAACATTGGGGAAGATGTGTCTTTTCGATTTATGCTTTCCTCCAGATATGCACACAGGAGTGAACTTGCTGGATCATCTGGAAGCTCTATTTTATTTTATTTTACTTCATTTCATTTCAATTTCAATTTTTTTGGAATAGAGTTGATTTACAATGTTGTGTTACTTTCTGCTGCACAGCACAGTGAAGCAGTTATACATATATCCAATCCTTTTTGGATTCCTTTCCCATACAGGTCATTACAGAGTATTGAGTAGAGTTCCCTGTGCTATACAGTAAGCCCTTATTTGTTATCTCTTTTATATATAGTGGTGTGTATATGTCAATCCCAATTTCCAATTTATCCCTCCCACCTCCCCTTACTCTGGTAACCTCCATTCTGTGCTCCATAGTGGCTGTTACCAATTGGCATTGCCACCGATAGCATAGAATTGGTGGCACATTGGTTAAGAATCTGCCTGCCACTTCAGGGGACACAGGTTCGAGCCCTGGCCCGGGAAGATCTCACATGCCACAGAACAAGTAAGCCCATGCACCACAACTACTCAGTCTGCGCTCTAGAGCCCACGAGCCACAACTACTGAAGCCTGTGTGCCTACAGCTTGTGCTCCACAACAAGAGAAGCCACCACAAAGAGAAGGCTTCGTACCACAACGATGAGTAGCCCCCGCTTGCTGCAACTATAGAAAAGCCACGCGCAGCAACGAAGACCCAACGCAGATTAAAAAAAAAAATAAGTAGTAGGTTTCTCTTTTTTCCACACCCTCTGAAGCATTTCTTGTTTGTAGACATTGTGATGATGGCTATTCTGAGTGGTTCCAGGTGATACTTCTTTGTACATCTGATTTGCATTTGTCTAACATAAAGCAATGGTGAGTATTTTCATATGTGCTCTTTTTTTGAACAGTGTCAGTAAGATTTATCCCTTGAAAAAGGGTTATTGAAAGGTTGCCTTGTTTTGAAGTCTACTTCGATTACCTACCCCAAGACATTTTTTGAGGGCTGTTGTCATTTACAGCTCCCCAGGCATTGTGAATATGAAGTGCGTATAAGGTCCAGTTTTAGAATTGTTGTTATGGGAAACAGAAGGCGGCAGGATTTCTCCTGTCCCTCTCTGGTTACTGACACAACCTTAGATGTAGGGCAAGTCCTGTTCTTGGGTATTAAATTAGAGTGGAATGTGCCTGACCAAACGTGGAAGGGCTTCTGTCCCATTCCTTCTTCCCCCTTACATTTCATCCCCCGAACAAGTATAAACGCCTGCAAAATCACCTGTTGAGGGTGCTGTCTTGTAGAGTGGGATGACCCTTATGAAGGAGTCGGGAGGTCAGAACCCAAACACCAGGATATGTTGAGAGCAGGTGATTTTCCAAATGTCATCCAGCCCAGAGAGTCCACCATCCTTTGGGTGTCAGAGGGTTGGTTTAGTAGTATGAGGGCACACTTAGATCTGGAGATAGTGATCCCATGCAGAGGGGACCAGGTACTGCATGTTCAAGGGGGGCGAATGAGCTGGCATATCCTCCCGAGGTCCTCAGGCCCACAACAGTCCAGCCTTGGGACCAAATTGTGTCTGTGTCCAGGGATGTGACACTAGTACGTTCACTGCGACTAAACAAATTTAGTGATCATTTTTCTTTTCTTTAATTTAATTTTAAATTTATAATGGAGTATATAGTTGATTTATCATGTTGTGTTCATTTTTGACATACACCAACATGATTCATTTATACAGAGATAACTATATATTCTTTTTAGAATTATTTTCCCATTGAGGTTACTAAAGGGTGTTGAGAAGAGTTCCAAGTGCTCTACAGCAGGTCCATGTTGATTACAAGTTTTCTCTCTGTAAATATGTATATACTAACTCCAACCTCATGATTTATGCCTCCAACACACCTTTCCAGTTTGGTAACCATAAGTTTGTGTTCTAAGTCTGGGACTCTGTTTCTGTGTTGTAAGATAGTACCTTTCTGAAACATTTATATTAACATATTTCCATACATATTTCCATACAAATACAAATATAAGATTTTTAGAAATTTCATGTAATGTCTGAAACATTTATATTAACATATTTCCATACAAATAACCCAATGAAAGTTTAGTATTAGTTGTTTTGTTTGTTTTTTTATACTGCAGGTTCTTATTAGGCATCAGTTTTATACACATCAGTGTATACATGTCAATCCCAATCGCCCAATTCAGCACACCACCATCCCCACCTCACCGCAGTTTTCCTCCCTTGGTGTCCATATGTCCATTCTCTACATCTGTGTCTCAACTTCTGCCCTGCAAACTGGCTCCTCTGTACCATTTTTCTAGGTTCCACATACATGCATTAATATACGATATTTGTTTTTCTCTTTCTGACTTACTTCACTCTGTATGACAGTCTCTAGATCCATCCACGTCTCAACAAATGACTCAATTTCGTTCCTTTTTAGGGCTGAGTAATATTCCATTGTATATATGTACCACATCTTCTTTATCCATTCGTCTGTCGATGGGCATTTAGGTTGCTTCCATGACCTGGCTATTGTAAATAGTGCTGCAATGAACATTCGGGTGCATGTGTCTTTTTGAATTACGGTTTTCTCTGGGTATATGCCCAGTAGTGGGATTGCTGGGTCATATGGTAATTCTATTTTTAGTTTTTTAAGGAACCTCCATATTGTTCTCCATAGTGGCTGTATCAATTTACATTCCCACCAACAGTGCAAGAGGGTTCCCTTTTCTCCACACCCTCTCCAGCATTTGTTGTTTGTAGGTTTTCTGATGATGCCCATTCTAACAGGAGTGAGGTGATACCTCATTGTAGTTTTGATTTGCATTTCTCTAATAATTAGTGATGTTGAGCATCTTTTCATGTGCTTCGTGGCCGTCTGTATGTCTTCTTTGGAGAAATGTCTATTTAGGTCTTCTGCCCATTTTTGGATTGGGGTGTTTGTTTCTTTGATATTGAGCTGAATGAGCTGTTTATATATTTTGGAGATTAATCCTTTGTCCGTTGATTCATTTGCAAATATTTTCTCCCATTCTGAGGGTTGTCTTTTCGTTTCAGACATTACAGGAAACTTCTAAAAATCTTATATGTTCTGGTATAATGTTATAAGTAATAATCCTAGTTATTACTTTAAAATGTATATCTCAGAAATAACTAATTTTCTTGTCAACTGCATTATTATGAACTTTCATCAAATCTTTAACCATGGTCATTTTTAAGTCTTTTGTCATTTACAAACAGTTCTGGGTGTACTCTGATGATTTTGCAAATATGTTCCTATAAAAGGGTTCCATCTTCAAGAAATTCATGGAAAAGACTCTGACAAGTACAGGTTTCTGGTAACTGACTGTACTGCTGAACTGAATTAATAAGCATTTTCAGAACTCTAATGAAAAACTGATGAACTCATAAAAGTGCTAACAAAAGTTCAAGATGGAAAAAAAAATTACATGGGACTGAGTGAACTGATGAGGATGAGTATAATTTTTGTGACTTTATGTCTGAATTAAAAAAAAAATCCCACAAGGACTCAGAGGCAAAGAATATACAAATCAATTTTCACTGCAAAGTAAAGGAGCTGTTACAGTGGAGGATTACTGGACTGAATGTCAATATTATGACATACTATGAGTGTGTTTCATGTTTGGTAATTGCAATCATTGTTGCTTTTGTTGTGGTCATCCATGTACAATGCTTGGTGTCAGTCTATTTATCTCTTGTAAAAATAAAATACAGTGTGTGTGTGTAAAAAAAAAAAAAGATAGTACCTTTCTATCAATTTTTAGATTCCACCGGTAAGTAATATCATATGATATTTTTCATTGCCTGATTTATGACACTTAGTATGAATGTATGTAGGTCCTTCTGAGTGGCCCTAAATGGCCTTATTTCATTCACTTCATGGCTGAGTAATATTCCATTGTACATATCTACCATAATTCCTTTATCCATTCTTCCTTCCAAGGACTTTTAGGTAGCTTCCGAGTAGAGGCTCTTGTAAACAGGGTTGCATAAATTTTAGAGTGCCTGGGTCCTGTCAATTTACGTTTCTTCCAAGATACAGGCCCAGGAGTGGAAGCGCCATATGCTCTGAAGCTCTGGTGTTTAGATTTTTAAGGAATCACCACCCACTTCTCCAGAGTGGCTGTTAGCAATTTACATTCCCACCATCAGCTTGTCAGGGTTCCCTTTTCTCCACGCCCTGTCCTGCATTTCAGGTTTTACAGTTTGTGAGGTTGGCCATTCTGACTGGTGCGAAGTGATATCTCTTTGTAGTATTAATTTACATTGCCCGCCTGTTTTGTTGGCCAAAAATGGAGTAAGGGTTTTTCCTGAATATATTAAGGAATAACGCATACGGCCTTTTTGGCAAACTGCATCATTGGCGATGTTCAGCAGCTTTGCATGTGCTTTAATGACGAGTGCAAACTACCCCTTGAAATCCCTTTCCTGCAATTCTGCTTTGCTTACAAGGCCTTTACGAATACTTGGCTCAAGAAATGACTCCATTAGAGGTGTCAATTACAACCCTGCATGTTTGTGAATTGCAGTGCCCCTGAGCACCGGTTTTCAACTTGTTTAGGGAAGCAGACACCAAGGGGCAGGATTTCTACAGACCCATTCCAGTTACTGGGGCACCTGAAGGATAGGGAAATTCTTCTTCCAGGTAGGAAACTAGAGTGGCATATGCCTGTCCAAACATCTAAGGCTTGTGTCTCATTCCATCCCTCCATTCCCCTTCTTCACCGGAAAATTCCAAGCTGTGCAAAACCGGCTGCTGAGTGTGCTGCCTTCCCAAAGTAAAGAGACTCTAAGGAAAGGAGCTGGGGAACCCGAATACCAGGAGACGTGGAGATGAGGTGACTTTTCCAAACTCTTCCCGATCAGACGGTGTACCATCCTCTGGATGTGCCATGCATGTTTTAGCTGTAGGAAGGGTCCCCTGCACCTGGAGATATGGGGCCCATGGAATGGGGGCCAGGCAGTATTACTCTAAAAGTGCTGCATTTGCTGTCCCACCCTCACGAAGCCTCTCAGACCAACGAGTGTAGAGCCTTAGGTCCCATCCAGCTCTGTGTCTAGATATGGTCAGTCCAGGTTGCATCACAGCCCTTGAACAAATTTTGTAAGAATTTCTCTCTCTCTCACTGTCTTTATTGTGTTCTTGTTATTTAATTTTATAATGGGGTATAGCTGATTTTCAATACTGTGTTTCTTCCTGCTCTACATCTATCCACTTGATTCACTTAAAGAGAGACATCAATAAATTCTTTTACAGATTCTTACCAGTCTTATATATCCTTTTCTGGTGACAACAGTGTGCTGAGTCCAGCTCTTTGAGCTATAGAGTAGGTCCTGTCGAATACCTATTTTGTTTATGGAACCGTATCTGTGCTAATTTCAACCTCCTGGTTTATGCATCACCCCGCCCCACCTTTCTCCTTTGGCAGCCATAAGTGTGTTTTCTAAATGTGTGACTCCGTTTCTGTTTTGTAATTGCGTTCATGTGAAGGCATTTTTAGATACTATCTATAAGTGATACCTTATGATAAGTCTCTTTTTATGTCTGACTTATGTCAGTTAGAATGATCGTACCTCAGTCTCCACGAGTTGTTGCCACTGGCCTTATTTCATTGATTTAATTGCTGAGTAATATTCCATTGTACATAAGTACCACATCTTCTTTATCCATTTTTTCCTTCCAAGGACATGTAAGTTGTACCCAAATCGAGGCATTTCTAAACAGAGCAGCCCTAAACTTTGGGGTGCCTGTGTCTTGTCGATTTTTTTGGTTTTCCCAAGATATACGCCCATGAGGGGAAGTGCTGTATGCTCTGTAGCTCTGTTTTTTAGAAGTTTTAAGATACAGCATACACTTCTCAAGAGTGGCCGGTGGCAATTTACACCCCACCGATCAGCATAACAAGGCTCGCTTTTCTCCATGGCCTGTCCTGCATTTCCGGGTTTTACAATTTTTCAGCATGGGCCTTTTGACCAATGCGAAGTGAGACATTTTTGTAATGCTGATTTGCATTGCCCGCTTGCTTAGTTGGCCAAAAAGAGCATCTGCGTTTTTTCCAAAATTTATTCAGGAAAGAACGCAGACGCCGTTTTTGGCCAACTGCATCATTGTAGAAGTTCTGCGAAATTTCAAGTGCTTTAAAGGCGAGTCCAATCTACCTGTGAAAAACTGTTTCCTGCAATTCTGTCTTGCTTTGAAATCCTCTTCGTTGCCTTACCTCAATACATTTTTAGACGAGAGTTATCATTTATAACTCTGCAGATTTGTGAATTGCCGTGCTCCTGAGCTCCATTTTCCAAATTGCTCTTTTGGGAGCTGGCCGCAAAAGCGGAGGATTGCTTCGGACCCTATTCTGGTTCCCGGGGGCAGGCAGAGCCTGTGGTTAATTCTTCTTCCTGATGGGAAAATAGAGTGGCCTGTGTCTGTCCCAACACCTAGAGCTAGTCTCTCATTGGTTCCCCCTCTCCCCGTTCATCCTCAGGACAAATTGCAACCTGTACGGAACAGGAGGTTAAAGGATCTGATTCTCCAAGGAGGGAGATTGCTAGTAAAGAGGCTGGAATGGCGAACCCGATCACAAGGAGATGAGAAATGAGGTGCGATTTAGAAACATTTCCCGATCACACGGTGTACCATCTTCTGGGTTTCTCATGCATGTTTTCGATGTAGGACGATGCCCTTGAACCTGCAGATTTGGGACCCATGGGATGGGTACCACGCAGTATTCCTTTAAAGGGTCTGCGTTTTCTCTCCCAACCTCACCAAACCTCTCAGCCCCTGAGTGTCCACCCTTATGTCTCAATCACCTGTGGGTCTAGATATGGTCAATCCAGGTGGCATCACAGCCCCTGAACGAATTTTGTAAGAATTTCTCTCTCTTTCACTGTCTTTGTTTCACGGGTTTTTTAAGTAATTGATTTTTTTTTTAAATATAAGCAAATTTTTTTTAAGATTTCTTTAGTGATTGATTGATTGATTGATTGCTATGTTGGGTCTTCGTTTCTGTGCTAGGGCTTTCTCCAGTTGTGGCAAGTGGGGGCCACTCTTCATCGCGGTGCGCGGGCCTCTCACTATTGTGGCCTCTCTTGTGGCGGAGCACAGGCTCCAGACCCGCAGGCTCAGTAGTTGTGGCTCACGGGCCTAGTTGCTCCACGGCATGTGGGATCTTCCCAGACCAGGGCTCGAACCCGTGTTTCCTGCATTAGCAGGCAGATTCTCAACCACTGCGCAACCAGGGAAGCCCAGTAATTGATTTTTATAATGGGGTTTAGCTGCTTTTCACTGCGGTGTTTATGCCGCTTTACATCCACATGTCTCACTTACAGAGAGATATCAATACATAGGTTTTAAGATTCTTACTAGTCAGGTATATTCTACGGCGGTGAATACGAGATGTTGAGTCCAGTTCACTGAGCAAGGAGTAGGTCTTGTCTATTACATATTGGGTTTATGGAACGGTATCTGAGCTAATTTCAAACCCTTGTATTATGCATCACCCGACCTCTCCTTTCCCGTTAAGCAGCCATAGTGTGTTTTCTAAACGTGTGACTCTGTTCTGTTTTGTAATTCAGTTCAAGTGTAGCGGTTTTTACATTCCCTCTATAAGTGATATCTTAGGATCAGTGTCTTTTTCTGTGTGACTTATTTCACTTAGAATCGTCGTACCTAATTCCACTCATCATGCTGCTACTAGCCTTATGACGTTGATTTCATGGCTGAGTGATATTCCTTTGTACATAAGGACCACAACTTCTTTATGCATTTTTCTCTTTCCTGGGATATTTAAGGTGTAACGAAGTGGAGGTTCTTGTCAACAGAGCAGCCCTAAACTTTGGGGTGCCTGTGTCTTGCTGATTTTTAGTTTTCCCAATTTATACGCCCATGAGTGGAAGTGCCCTAAGCTCTCTAAGCTGAGTTTTTTAGATGTTTCAGGACACACCGTACACTTCTCCAGAGTGGCTGTTGGCAATTTACATCCCGCTCATCAGCGTAGCAAGGCTCCCGTTTCTCCATGGCCTGTCCTCTATTTCTGGTTTTGACACTTTATTCAGCATGGCCCTTTTGACCGATGGGAAGCGAGACTTCTTTGTAGCGCTGATTTGCCTTTCCAGGTTGCTTGGTTGGCCAAAAAGGGCATATGCGTTTTTTCCTGAATATATTCAGGAAAAAACGCATACGCCCTTTTTGGCCAAGGGCATCATTGTCGAGCTTTCGCCGCTTTTCCTGTGCGTTAAAGGCGATTCGAATCTACCTCCTGAAATCTGTTTCCTGCAATTCTGCCTTGCTTTCAAATCCTCTTCGTTGCCTTCCTTCAAAATATTTGTGGCCGAGAGTTATCATTTTTACCTCTGCAGGTTTGTGAATTGCAGTGCCCCTGAGCTCCATTTTTCAACTCGCTTTGTTGGGAGCTGGCCGCAAAAGCGCAGGATTGCTTCAGGCCCTATTCTGGTTCCGGGCGCAGGCTGAGCCTGTGGTTAATTCTTCTTCCTGATGGGAAAATAGAGTGAGCTGTGCCTGTCCCAACACCTAGAGCTAGTCTCTCATTGGTTCCCCCTCTTCCCGTTCATCCTCAGGACAAATTGCAACCTGTACGGAACAGGAGGATAAAGGTGCTGATTCTCCAAGGAGGGAGATTGCTAGTAAAGCGGCTGGAATGGCGAACCCGAGCACAAGGAGATGAGAAATGAAGAGCGTTTTAGAAACGTTTCCCGATCACACGGTGTACCATCTTCTGGGTTTCTCATGCATGTTTTCGATGTAGGAAGATGCCCTTGAACCTGGAGATTTGGGACCCCTGGGATGGGTACCACGCAGTATTTCTTTAAAGGGTCTGCGTTTTCTCTCCCAATCTCACCAAACCTCTCAGCCCCTGAGTGTCCACCCTTATGTCGGAATCAGCTGTGGGTCTAGATATGGTCAATCCAGGTGGCATCACAGCCCCTGAACGAATTTTGTAAGAATTTCTCTCTCTTTCACTGTCTTTGTTTCACGGGTTTTTTAAAGTAATTGATTTTTTTTTAAATATAAGCACATTTTTTTTAAGATTTCTTTAGTGATTGATTGATTGATTGATTGCTATGTTGGGTCTTCGTTTCTGTGCTAGGGCTTTCTCCAGTTGTGGCAAGTGGGGGCCACTCTTCATCGCGGTGCGCGGGCCTCTCACTATTGTGGCCTCTCTTGTGGCAGAGCACAGGCTCCAGACGCGCAGGCTCAGTAGTTGTGGCTCACGGGCCTTGTTGCTCCACGGCATGTGGGATCATCCCAGACCAGGGCTCGAACCCGTGTTTCCTGCATTAGCAGGCAGATTCTCAACCACTGCGCAACCAGGGAAGCCCAGTAATTGATTTTTATAATGGGGTTTAGCTGCTTTTCACTGCTGTGTTTATGCCGCTTTACATCCACATGTCTCCCTTACAGAGAGATATCAATACATAGGTTTTAAGATTCTTACTAGTCAGATATATTCTACGGCGGTGAATAGGGGATGTTGAGTCCAATTCACTGAGCAAGGAGTAGGTCTTGTCTATTACATATTGGGTTTATGGAACGGTATCTGAGCTAATTTGAAACCCTTGTTTTATGCATCACCCCACCTCTCCTTTCCCGTTAAGCAGCCATAGTGTGTTTTCTAAACGTGTGACTCTATTCTGTTTTGTAATTCAGTTCAAGTGTAGCGGTTTTTCCATTCCCTCTATAAGTGATATCTTATGATAAGTGTCTTTTTCTGTGTGCCTTATTTCACTTAGAATCGTCGTAGCTAAATCCACTCATCATGCTGCTACTTGCCTTATGACGTTGATTTCATGGCTGAGTGATATTCCATTGTAAATAAGGACCACAACTTCTTTATCCATTTTTCTCTTTCCTGGGATATTTAAGGTGAAATGAAGTGGAGGCTCTTGTCAATAGGGCAGCCCTAAACTTTGGGGTGCCTGTGTCTTGCTGATTTTTAGTTTTCCCAATTTATACGCCCATGAGTGGAAGTGCCCTATGCTCTGTAAGCTGAGTTTTTTAGATGTTTCAGGACACACCGTACACTCCTCCAGAGTGGCTGTTGGCAATTTACATCCCGCTCATCAGCGTAGCAAGGCTCCTGTTTTTCCATGGCCTGTCCTGCATTTCTGGTTTTGACACTTTATTCAGCATGGCCCTTTTGACCGATGGGAAGCGAGACTTCTTTGTAGCGCTGATTTGCCTTTCCAGGTTGCTTGGTTGGCCAAAAAGGGAGTATGCGTTTGTTCCTGAATATATTCAGGAAAAAACGCATACGCCCTTTTTGGCCAAGGGCATCATTGTCGAGGTTTTGCCGCTTTTCCTGTGCCTAAAAGGCGATTCGAATCTACCTCCTGAAATCTGTTTCCTGCAATTCTGCCTTGCTTTCAAATCCTCTTCGTTGCCTTCCCTCAAAATATTTGTGGCCGAGAGTTATCATTTTTAACTCTGCAGGTTTGTGAATTGCAGTGCCCCTGAGCTCCATTTTTCAACTCGCTTTCTTGGGAGCTGGTCGCAAAAGCGCAGGATTGCTTCAGGCCCTATTCTGGTTCCGGGCGCAGGCTGAGCCTGTGGTTAATTCTTCTTCCTGATGGGAAAATAGAGTGAGCTGTGCCTGTCCCATCACCTAGAGCTAGTCTCTCATTGGTTCCCCCTCTTCCCGTTCATCCTCAGGACAAATTGCAACCTGTACGGAACAGGAGGTTAAAGGTGCTGATTCTCCAAGGAGGGAGATTGCTAGTAAAGCGGCTGGAATTGCGAACCCGAGCACAGGAGATGAGAAATGAGGTGCGTTTTAGAAACGTTTCCCGATCACACGGTGTACCATCTTCTGGGTTTCTCATGCATGTTTTCGATGTAGGAAGATGCCCTTGAACCTGGAGATTTGGGACCCATGGGATGGGTACCACGCAGTATTCCTTTAAAGGGTCTGCGTTTGCTCCCCCAACCTCACCAAACCTCTCAGCCCCTGAGTGTCCACCGTTATGTCTCAATCACATGTGGGTCTAGGTATGGTCAATCCAGGTGGCATCACAGCCCCTGAACGAATTTTGTAAGAATTTCTCTCTCTTTCACTGTCTTTGTTTCACGGGTTTTTTTAAGTAATTGATTTTTTTTTAAATATAAGCACATTTTTTTTAAGATTTCTTTAGTGATTGATTGATTGATTGATTGCTATGTTGGGTCTTCGTTTCTGTGCTAGGGCTTTCTCCAGTTGTGGCAAGTGGGGGCCACTCTTCATCGCGGTGCGCGGGCCTCTCACTATTGTGGCCTCTCTTGTGGCGGAGCACAGGCTCCATACGCGCAGGCTCAGTAGTTGTGGCTCACGGGCCTAGTTGCTTCACGGCATGTGGGATCTTCCCAGACCAGGGCTCGAACCCGTGTTTCCTGCATTAGCAGGCAGATTCTCAACCACTGCGCAACCAGGGAAGTCCAGTAATTGATTTTTATAATGGGGTTTAGCTGCTTTTCACTGCTGTGTTTCTGCCGCTTTACACCCACTTGACTCACTTACAGAGAGATATCAATACATAGGTTTTAACATTCTTACTAGTCAGATATATTCTTGGGTGGTGAATAGGGGGTGTTGAGTCCAGTTCACTGAGCAAGGAGTAGGTCTTGTCTTTTACATATTGGGTTTATGGAACGGTATCTGAGCTAATTTGAAACCCTTGTTTTATGCATCACCCCACCTCTCCTTTCCCGTTAAGCAGCCATAGTGTGTTTTCTAAACGTGTGACTCTATTCTGTTTTGTAATTCAGTTCAAGTGTAGCGGTTTTTCCATTCCCTCTATAAGTGATATCTTATGATAAGTGTCTTTTTCTGTGTGCCTTATTTCACTTAGAATCGTCGTAGCTAAATCCACTCATCATGCTGCTACTTGCCTTATGACGTTGATTTCATGGCTGAGTGATATTCCATTGTACATAAGGACCACAACTTCTTTATCTATTTTTCTCTTTCCTGGGATATTTAAGGTGAAATGAAGTGGAGGCTCTTGTCAATAGGGCAGCCCTAAACTTTGGGGTGCCTGTGTCTTGCTGATTTTTAGTTTTCCCAATTTATACGCCCATGAGTGGAAGTGCCCTAAGCTCTGTAAGCTGAGTTTTTTAGGTGTTTCAGGACACACCGTACACTCCTCCAGAGTGGCTGTTGGCAATTTACATCCCGCCCATCAGCGTAGCAAGGCTCCCGTTTTTCCATGGACTGTCCTGCATTTCTGGTTTTGACACTTTATTCAGCATGGCCCTTTTGACCAATGGGAAGCGAGACTTCTTTGTAGCGCTGATTTGCCTTTCCAGGTTGCTTGGTTGGCCAAAAAGGGCGTATGCGTTTTTTCCTGAATATATTCAGGAAAAAACGCATACGCCCTTTTTGGCCAAGGGCATCATTGTCGAGGATTTGCCGCTTTTCCTGTGCTTTAAGGGCGATTCGAATCTACCTCCTGAAATCTGTTTCCTGCAATTCTGCCTTGTTTTCAAATCCTCTTCGTTGCCTTCCCTCAAAATATTTGTGGCCGAGAGTTATCATTTTTAACTCTGCAGGTTTGTGAATTGCAGTGCCCCTGAGCTCCATTTTTTAACTCGCTTTCTTGGGAGCTGGCCGCAAAAGCGCAGGATTGCTTCAGGCCCTATTCTGGTTCCGGGCGCAGGCTGAGCCTGTGGTTAATTCTTCTTCCTGATGGGAAAATAGAGTGAGCTGTGCCTGTCCCAACACCTAGAGCTAGTCTCTCATTGGTTCCCCCTCTTCCCGTTCATCGTCAGGACAAATTGCAACCTGTTCGGAACAGGAGGTTAGAGGTGCTGATTCTCCAAGGAGGGAGATTGCTAGTAAAGCGGCTGGAATGGTGAACCCGAGCACAAGGAGATGAGAAATGAGGAGCGTTTTAGAAACGTTTCCCGATCACACGGTGTACCATCTTCTGGGTTTCTCATGCATGTTTTCGATGTAGGAAGATGCCCTTGAACCTGGAGATTTGGGACCCCTGGGATGGGTACCACGCAGTATTCCTTTAAAGGGTCTGCGTTTGCTCCCCCAACCTCACCAAACCTCTCAGCCCCAAGAGGGTCCATCCTTATGTCTCAATCAGCTGTGGGTGTAGATATGGTCAATCCAGGTGGCATCACAGCCCCTGAACGAATTTGGTAAGAATTTCTCTCTCTTTCACGGTCTTTGTTCACGGGTATTTTAAAGTATTTGATTTTTATAATGGGGTTTAGCTGCTTTTCACTGCTGTGTTTCTGCCGCTTTACACCCACTTGACTCACTTACAGAGAGATATAAATACATAGGTTTTAACATTCTTACTAGTCAGATATATTCTTGGGCGGTGAAGAGGGGGTGTTGAGTCCAGTTCACTGAGCAAGGAGTAGGTCTTGTCTATTACATATTGGGTTTATGGAACGGTATCTGAGCTAATTTGAAACCCTTGTTTTATGCATCACCCCACCTCTCCTTTCCCGTTAAGCAGCCATAGTGTGTTTTCTAAACGTGTGACTCTGTTCTGTTTTGTAAGTCAGTTCAAGTGTAGCGGTTTTTACATTCCCTCTATAAGTGATATCTTCTGATAAGTGTCTTTTTCTGTGTGACTTATTTCACTTAGAATCGTCGTAGCCAAATCCACTCATCATGCTGCTACTAGCCTTATGACGTTGATTTCATGGCTGAGTGATATTCCATTGTACATAAGGACCACAACTTCTTTATCCATTTTTCTCTTTCCTGGGATATTTAAGGTGAAATGAAGTGGAGGCTCTTGTCAACAGGGCAGCCCTAAACTTTGGGGTGCCTGTGTCTTGCTGATTTTTAGTTTTCCCAATTTATACGCCCATGAGTGGAAGTGCCCTATGCTCTGTAAGCTGAGTTTTTTAGATGTTTCAGGACACACCGTACACTTCTCCAGAGTGGCTGTTGGCAATTTACATCCCGCCCATCAGCGTAGCAAGGCTCCCGTTTCTCCATGGCCTGTCCTGCATTTCTGGTTTTGACACTTTATTCAGCATGGCCCTTTTGACCGATGGGAAGCGAGACTTCTTTGTAGCGCTGATTTGCCTTTCCAGGTTGCTTGGTTGGCCAAAAAGGGCGTATGCGTTTTTTCCTGAATATATTCAGGAAAAAACGCATACGCCCTTTTTGGCCAAGGGCATCATTGTCGAGGTTTTGCCGCTTTTCCTGTGCTTTAAAGGCGATTCGAATCTACCTCCTGAAATCTGTTTCCTGCAATTCTGCCTTGCTTTCAAATCCTCTTCGTTGCCTTCCCTCAAAATATTTGTGGCCGAGAGTTATCATTTTTAACTCTGCAGGTTTGTGAATTGCAGTGCCCCTGAGCTCCATTTTTCAACTCGCTTTCTTGGGAGCTGGCCGCAAAAGCGCAGGATTGCTTCAGGCCCTATTCTGGTTCCGGGCGCAGGCTGAGCCTGTGGTTAATTCTTCTTCCTGATGGGAAAATAGAGTGAGCTGTGCCTGTCCCAACACCTAGAGCTAGTCTCTCATTGGTTCCCCCTCTTCCCGTTCATCCTCAGGACAAATTGCAACCTGTACGGAACAGGAGGTTAAAGGTGCTGATTCTCCAAGGAGGGAGATTGCTAGTAAAGCGGCTGGAATGGCGAACCCGAGCACAGGAGATGAGAAATGAGGTGCGTTTTAGAAACGTTTCCCGATCACACGGTGTACCATCTTCTGGGTTTCTCATGCGTGTTTTCGATGTAGGAAGATGCCCTTGAACGTGGAGATTTGGGACCCCTGGGATGGGTACCACGCAGTATTCCTTTAAAGGGTCTGCGTTTGCTCCCCCAACCTCACCAAACCTCTCAGCCCCTGAGTGTCCACCGTTATGTCTCAATCACCTGTGGGTCTAGGTATGGTCAATCCAGGTGGCATCACAGCCCCTGAACGAATTTTGTAAGAATTTCTCTCTCTTTCACTGTCTTTGTTTCACGGGTTTTTTAAAGTAATTGATTTTTTTTTAAATAGAAGAAAATTTTTTTTTTAAGATTTCTTTAGTGATTGATTGATTGATTGATTGCTATGTTGGGTCTTCGTTTCTGTGCTAGGGCTTTCTCCAGTTGTGGCAAGTGGGGGCCACTGTTCATCGCGGTGCGCGTTCCTCTCACTATTGTGGCCTCTCTTGTTGCGGAGCACAGGCTCCAGACGCGCAGGCTCAGTAGTTGTGGCTCACGGGCCTAGTTGCTCCACGGCATGTGGGATCTTCCCAGACCAGTGCTCGAACCCGTGTTTCCTGCATTAGCAGGCAGATTCTCAACCACTGCGCAACCAGGGAAGCCCAGTAATTGATTTTTATAATGGGGTTTAGCTGCTTTTCACTGCTGTGTTTATGCCGCTTTACATCCACATGTCTCCCTTACAGAGAGATATCAATACATAGGCTTTAAGATTCTTACTAGTCAGATATATTCTACGGCGGTGAATAGGGGATGTTGAGTCCAGTTCACTGAGCAAGGAGTACGTCTTGTCTATTACATATTGGGTTTATGGAACGGTATCTGAGCTAATTTCAAACCCTTGTTTTATGCATCACCCCACCTCTCCTTTCCCGTTAAGCAGCCATAGTGTGTGTTCTAAACGTGTGACTCTGTTCTGTTTTGTAATTCAGTTCAAGTGTAGCGGTTTTTACATTCCCTCTATAAGTGATATCTTAGGATCAGTGTCTTTTTCTGTGTGACTTATTTCACTTAGAATCGTCGTACCTAAATCCACTCATCATGCTGCTACTAGCCTTATGACGTTGATTTCATGGCTGAGTGATATTCCTTTGTACATAAGGACCACAACTTCTTTATGCATTTTTCTCTTTCCTGGGATATTTAAGGTGTAAGGAAGTGGAGGTTCTTGTCAACAGAGCAGCCCTAAACTTTGGGGTGCCTGTGTCTTGCTGATTTTTAGTTTTCCCAATTTATACGCCCATGAGTGGAAGTGCCCTAAGCTCTCTAAGCTGAGTTTTTTAGATGTTTCAGGACACACCGTACACTTCTCCAGAGTGGCTGTTGGCAATTTACATCCCGCTCATCAGCGTAGCAAGGATCCCATTTCTCCATGGCCTGTCCTCTATTTCTGGTTTTGACACTTTATTCAGCATGGCCCTTTTGACCGATGGGAAGCGAGACTTCTTTGTAGCGCTGATTTGCCTTTCCAGGTTGCTTGGTTGGCCAAAAAGGGCGTATGCGTTTTTTCCTGAATATATTCAGGAAAAAACGCATACGCCCTTTTTGGCCAAGGGCATCATTGTCGAGGTTTTGCCGCTTTTCCTGTGCTTTAAAGGCGATTCGAATCTACCTCCTGAAATCTGTTTCCTGCAATTCTGCCTTGCTTTCAAATCCTCTTCGTTGCCTTCCCTCAAAATATTTGTGGCCGAGAGTTATCCTTTATAACTCTGCAGGTTTGTGAATTGCAGTGCCCCTGAGCTCCATTTTTCAACTCGCTTTCTTGGGAGCTGGCCGCAAAAGCGCAGGATTGCTTCAGGCCCTATTCTGGTTCCGGGCGCAGGCTGAGCCTGTGGTTAATTCTTCTTCCTGATGGGAAAATAGAGTGAGCTGTGCCTGTCCCAACACCTAGAGCTAGTCTCTCATTGGTTCCCCCTCTTCCCGTTCATCCTCAGGACAAATTGCAACCTGTACGGAATAGGAGTTTAGAGGTGCTGATTCTCCAAGGAGGGAGATTGCTAGTAAAGCGGCTGGAATGGCGAACCCGAGCACAAGGAGATGAGAAATGAAGAGCGTTTTAGAAACGTTTCTCGATCACACGGTGTACCATCTTCTGGGTTTCTCATGCATGTTTTCGATGTAGGAAGATGCCCTTGAACCTCGAGATTTGGGACCCCTGGGATGGGTACCACGCAGTATTTCTTTAAAGGGTCTGCGTTTTCTCTCCCAACCTCACCAAACCTCTCAGCCCCTGAGTGTCCACCCTTATGTCTGAATCAGCTGTGGGTCTAGATATGGTCAATCCAGGTGGCATCACAGCCCCTGAACGAATTTTGTAAGAATTTCTCTCTCTTTCACTGTCTTTGTTTCACGGGTTTTTTAAAGTAAGTGATTTTTATAATGGGGTTTAGCTCCTTTTCACTGATGTGTTTCTGCCGCTTTACACCCACTTGACTCACTTACAGAGAGAGAACAATTCATAGGTTTTAACATTCTTATTAGTCAGATATATTCTTGGGTGGTGAATATTGGGTGTTGAGTCCAGTTCACTGAGCAAGGAGTAGGTCTTGTCTATTACATATTGGGTTTATGGAACGGTATCTGAGCTAATTTGAAACCCTTGTTTTATGCATCACCCCACCTCTCCTTTCCCGTTAAGCAGCCATAGTGTGTTTTCTAAACGTGTGACTCTATTCTGTTTTGTAATTCAGTTCAAGTGTAGCGGTTTTTCCATTCCCTCTATAAGTGATATCTTATGATAAGTGTCTTTTTCTGTGTGCCTTATTTCACTTAGAATCGTCGTAGCTAAATCCACTCATCATGCTGCTACTAGCCTTATGACGTTGATTTCATGGCTGAGTGATATTCCATTGTACATAAGGACCATAACTTCTTTATCCATTTTTCTCTTTCCTGGGATATTTAAGGTGAAATGAAGTGGAGGCTCTTCTCAACAGGGCAGCCCTAAACTTTGGGGTGCCTGTGTCTTGCTGATTTTTAGTTTTCCCAATTTATACGCCCATGAGTGGAAGTGCCCTATGCTCTGTAAGCTGAGATTTTTAGATGTTTCAGGACACACCGTACACTTCTCCAGAGTGGCTCTTGGCAATTTACATCCCGCCCATCAGCGTAGCAAGGCTCCCGTTTCTCCATGGCCTGTCCTGCATTTCTGGTTTTGACACTTTATTCAGCATGGCCCTTTTGACCGATGGGAAGCGAGACTTCTTTGTAGCGCTGATTTGCCTTTCCAGGTTGCTTGGTTGGCCAAAAAGGGCGTATGCGTTTTTTCCTGAATATATTTAGGAAAAAACGCATACGCCCTTTTTGGCCAAGGGCATCATTGTCGAGGTTTTGCCGCTTTTCCTGTGCTTTAAAGGCGATTCGAATCTACCTCCTGAAATCTGTTTCCTGCAATTCTGCCTTGCTTTCAAATCCTCTTCGTTGCCTTCCCTCAAAATATTTGTGGCCGAGAGTTATCATTTTTAACTCTGCATGTTTGTGAATTGCAGTGCCCCTGAGCTCCATTTTTCAACTCGCTTTCTTGGGAGCTGGCCGCAAAAGCGCAGGATTGCTTCAGGCCCTAATCTGGTTCCGGGCGCAGGCTGAGCCTGTGGTTAATTCTTCTTCCTGATGGGAAAATAGAGTGAGCTGTGCCTGTCCCAACACCTAGAGCTAGTCTCTCATTGGTTCCCCCTCTTCCCGTTCATCCTCAGGACAAATTGCAACCTGTACGGAACAGGAGGTTAAAGGTGCTGATTCTCCAAGGAGGGAGATTGCTAGTAAAGCGGCTGGAATGGCGAACCCGAGCACAAGGAGACGAGAAATGAGGTGCGTTTTAGAAACGTTTCCCGATCACACGGTGTACCATCTTCTGGGTTTCTCATGCATGTTTTCGATGTAGGAAGATGCCCTTGAACCTGGAGATTTGGGACCCATGGGATGGGTACCACGCAGTATTCCTTTAAAGGGTCTGCGTTTGCTCCCCCAACCTCACCAAACCTCTCAGCCCCTGAGTGTCCACCGTTATGTCTCAATCACCTGTGGGTCTAGGTATGGTCAATCCAGGTGGCATCACAGCCCCTGAACGAATTTGGTAAGAATTTCTCTCTCTTTCACTGTCTTTGTTTCACGGGTTTTTTAAAGTAATTGATTTTTTTTTTAAATATAAGCAAATTTTTTTTTTAAGATTTCTTTAGTGATTGATTGATTGATTGATTGCTATGTTGGGTCTTCGTTTCTGTGCTAGGGCTTTCTCCAGTTGTGGCAAGTGGGGGCCACTCTTCATCGCGGTGCGTGGGCCTCTCACTATTGTGGCCTCTCTTGTGGCGGAGCACAGGCTCCAGACGCGCAGGCTCAGTAGTTGTGGCTCACGGGCCTAGTTGCTCCACGGCATGTGGGATCTTCCCAGACCAGGGCTCGAACCCGTGTTTCCTGCATTAGCAGGGAGATTCTCAACCACTGCGCAACCAGGGAAGCCCAGTAATTGACTTTTATAATGGGGTTTAGCTGCTTTTCACTGCTATGTTTATGCCGCTTTACATCCACATGTCTCACTTACAGAGAGATATCAATTCATAGGTTTTAACATTCTTATTAGTCAGATATATTCTTGGGTGGTGAATAGGGGGTGTTGAGTCCAGTTCACTGAGCAAGGAGTAGGTCTTGTCTATTACATATTGGGTTTATGGAACGGTATCTGAGCTAATTTGATACCCTTGTTTTATGCATCACCCCACCTCTCCTTTCCTGTTAAGCAGCCATAGTGTGTTTTCTAAACGTGTGACTCTATTCTGTTTTGTAATTCAGTTCAAGTGTAGCGGTTTTTCCATTCCCTCTATAAGTGATATCTTATGATAAGTGTCTTTTTCTGTGTGCCTTATTTCACTTAGAATCGTCGTAGCTAAATGCACTCATCATGCTGCTACTAGCCTTATGACGTTGATTTCATGGCTGAGTGATATTCCATTGTACATAAGGACCACAACTTCTTTATCCATTTTTCTCTTTCCTGGGATATTTAAGGTGAAATGAAGTGGAGGCTCTTGTCAACAGGGCAGCCCTAAACTTTGGGGTGCCTGTGTCTTGCTGATTTTTAGTTTTCCCAATTTATACGCCCATGAGTGGAAGTGCCCTATGCTCTGTAAGCTGAGTTTTTTAGATGTTTCGGGACACACCGTACACTTCTCCAGAGTGGCTATTGGCAATTTACATCCCGCCCATCAGCGTAGCAAGGCTCCCGTTTCTCCATGGCCTGTCCTGCATTTCTGGTTTTGACACTTTATTCAGCATGGCCCTTTTGACCGATGGGAAGCGAGACTTCTTTGTAGCGCTGATTTTCCTTTCCAGGTTGCTTGGTTGGCCAAAAAGGGCGTATGCGTTTTTTCCTGAATATATTCAGGAAAAAACGCATACGCCCTTTTTGGCCAAGGGCATCATTGTCGAGGTTTTGCCGCTTTTCCTGTGCTTTAAAGGCGATTCGAATCTACCTCCTGAAATCTGTTTCCTGCAATTCTGCCTTGCTTTCAAATCCTCTTCGTTGCCTTCCCTCAAAATATTTGTGGCCGAGAGTTATCATTTTTAACTCTGCATGTTTGTGAATTGCAGTGCCCCTGAGCTCCATTTTTCAACTCGCTTTCTTGGGAGCTGGCCGCAAAAGCGCAGGATTGCTTCAGGCCCTATTCTGGTTCCGGGCGCAGGCTGAGCCTGTGGTTAATTCTTCTTCCTGATGGGAAAATAGAGTGAGCTGTGCCTGTCCCAACACCTAGAGCTAGTCTCTCATTGGTTCCCCCTCTTCCCGTTCATCCTCAGGACAAATTGCAACCTGTACGGAACAGGAGGTTAAAGGTGCTGATTCTCCAAGGAGGGAGATTGCTAGTAAAGCGGCTGGAATGGCGAACCCGAGCACAAGGAGACGAGAAATGAGGTGCGTTTTAGAAACGTTTCCCGATCACACGGTGTACCATCTTCTGGGTTTCTCATGCATGTTTTCGATGTAGGAAGATGCCCTTGAACCTGGAGATTTGGGACCCATGGGATGGGTACCACGCAGTATTCCTTTAAAGGGTCTGCGTTTGCTCCCCCAACCTCACCAAACCTCTCAGCCCCTGAGTGTCCACCGTTATGTCTCAATCACCTGTGGGTCTAGGTATGGTCAATCCAGGTGGCATCACAGCCCCTGAACGAATTTTGTAAGAATTTCTCTCTCTTTCACTGTCTTTGTTTCACGGGTTTTTTAAAGTAATTGATTTTTTTTTAAATATAAGCAAATTTTTTTTAAAGATTTCTTTAGTGATTGATTGATTGATTGATTGCTATGTTGGGTCTTCGTTTCTGTGCTAGGGCTTTCTCCAGTTGTGGCAAGTGGGGGCCACTCTTCATCGCGGTGCGTGGGCCTCTCACTATTGTGGCCTCTCTTGTTGCGGAGCACAGGCTCCAGACGCGCAGGCTCAGTAGTTGTGGCTCACGGGCCTAGTTGCTCAACGGCATGTGGGATCTTCCCAGACCAGTGCTCGAACCCGTGTTTCCTGCATTAGCAGGCAGATTCTCAACCACTGCGCAACCAGGGAAGCCCAGTAATTGATTTTTATAATGGGGTTTAGCTGCTTTTCACTACTGTGTTTATGCC
Source organism: Balaenoptera acutorostrata (assembly GCF_949987535.1). Taxonomy (NCBI): domain Eukaryota; kingdom Metazoa; phylum Chordata; class Mammalia; order Artiodactyla; family Balaenopteridae; genus Balaenoptera; species Balaenoptera acutorostrata. Next base: position 87,169,047 of record NC_080070.1, on the reverse strand, counting down.
GCTTTACATCCACATGTCTCACTTACAGAGAGATATCAATACATAGGTTTTAAGATTCTTACTAGTCAGATATATTCTACGGCGGTGAATAGGGGATGTTGAGTCCAGTTCACTGAGCAAGGAGTAGGTCTTGTCTATTACATATTGGGTTTATGGAACGGTATCTGAGCTAATTTCAAACCCTTGTTTTATGCATCACCCCACCTCTCCTTTCCCGTTAAGCAGCCATAGTGTGTGTTCTAAACGTGTGACTCTGTTCTGTTTTGTAATTCAGTTCAAGTGTAGCGGTTTTTACATTCCCTCTATAAGTGATATCTTAGGATCAGTGTCTTTTTCTGTGTGACTTATTTCACTTAGAATCGTCGTACCTAAATCCACTCATCATGCTGCTACTAGCCTTATGACGTTGATTTCATGGCTGAGTGATATTCCTTTGTACATAAGGACCACAACTTCTTTATGCATTTTTCTCTTTCCTGGGATATTTAAGGTGTAAGGAAGTGGAGGTTCTTGTCAACAGAGCAGCCCTAAACTTTGGGGTGCCTGTGTCTTGCTGATTTTTAGTTTTCCCAATTTATACGCCCATGAGTGGAAGTGCCCTAAGCTCTCTAAGCTGAGTTTTTTAGATGTTTCAGGACACACCGTACACTTCTCCAGAGTGGCTGTTGGCAATTTACATCCCGCTCATCAGCGTAGCAAGGATCCCATTTCTCCATGGCCTGTCCTCTATTTCTGGTTTTGACACTTTATTCAGCATGGCCCTTTTGACCGATGGGAAGCGAGACTTCTTTGTAGCGCTGATTTTCCTTTCCAGGTTGCTTGGTTGGCCAAAAAGGGCGTATGCGTTTTTTCCTGAATATATTCAGGAAAAAACGCATACGCCCTTTTTGGCCAAGGGCATCATTGTCGAGGTTTCGCCGCTTTTCCTGTGCTTTAAAGGCGATTCGAATCTACCTCCTGAAATCTGTTTCCTGCAATTCTGCCTTGCTTTCAAATCCTCTTCGTTGCCTTCCCTCAAAATATTTGTGGCCGAGAGTTATCCTTTATAACTCTGCAGGTTTGTGAATTGCAGTGCCCCTGAGCTCCATTTTTCAACTCGCTTTCTTGGGAGCTGGCCGCAAAAGCGCAGGATTGCTTCAGGCCCTATTCTGGTTCCGGGCGCAGGCTGAGCCTGTGGTTAATTCTTCTTCCTGATGGGAAAATAGAGTGAGCTGTGCCTGTCCCAACACCTAGAGCTAGTCTCTCATTGGTTCCCCCTCTTCCCGTTCATCCTCAGGACAAATTGCAACCTGTACGGAATAGGAGTTTAGAGGTGCTGATTCTCCAAGGAGGGAGATTGCTAGTAAAGCGGCTGGAATGGCGAACCCGAGCACAAGGAGATGAGAAATGAAGAGCGTTTTAGAAACGTTTCCCGATCACACGGTGTACCATCTTCTAGGTTTCTCATGCATGTTTTCGATGTAGGAAGATGCCCTTGAACCTCGAGATTTGGGACCCCTGGGATGGGTACCACGCAGTATTTCTTTAAAGGGTCTGCGTTTTCTCTCCCAACCTCACCAAACCTCTCAGCCCCTGAGTGTCCACCCTTATGTCTGAATCAGCTGTGGGTCTAGATATGGTCAATCCAGGTGGCATCACAGCCCCTGAACGAATTTTGTAAGAATTTCTCTCTCTTTCACTGTCTTTGTTTCACGGGTTTTTTAAAGTAAGTGATTTTTATAATGGGGTTTAGCTCCTTTTCACTGATGTGTTTCTGCCGCTTTACACCCACTTGACTCACTTACAGAGAGATAACAATTCATAGGTTTTAACTTTCTTATTAGTCAGATATATTCTTGGGTGGTGAATAGGGGGTGTTGAGTCCAGTTCACTGAGCAAGGAGTAGGTCTTGTCTATTACATATTGGGTTTATGGAACGGTATCTGAGGTAATTTGAAACCCTTGTTTTATGCATCACCCCACCTCTCCTTTCCCGTTAAGCAGCCATAGTGTGTTTTCTAAACGTGTGACTCTATTCTGTTTTGTAATTCAGTTCAAGTGTAGCGGTTTTTCCATTCCCTCTATAAGTGATATCTTATGATAAGTGTCTTTTTCTGTGTGCCTTATTTCACTTAGAATCGTCGTAGCTAAATCCACTCATCATGCTGCTACTAGCCTTATGACGTTGATTTCATGGCTGAGTGATATTCCATTGTACATAAGGACCATAACTTCTTTATCCATTTTTCTCTTTCCTGGGATATTTAAGGTGAAATGAAGTGGAGGCTCTTCTCAACAGGGCAGCCCTAAACTTTGGGGTGCCTGTGTCTTGCTGATTTTTAGTTTTCCCAATTTATACGCCCATGAGTGGAAGTGCCCTATGCTCTGTAAGCTGAGATTTTTAGATGTTTCAGGACACACCGTACACTTCTCCAGAGTGGCTCTTGGCAATTTACATCCCGCCCATCAGCGTAGCAAGGCTCCCGTTTCTCCATGGCCTGTCCTGCATTTCTGGTTTTGACACTTTATTCAGCATGGCCCTTTTGACCGATGGGAAGCGAGACTTCTTTGTAGCGCTGATTTGCCTTTCCAGGTTGCTTGGTTGGCCAAAAACGGCGTATGCGTTTTTTCCTGAATATATTCAGGAAAAAACGCATACGCCCTTTTTGGCCAAGGGCATCATTGTCGAGGTTTTGCCGCTTTTCCTGTGCTTTAAAGGCGATTCGAATCTACCTCCTGAAATCTGTTTCCTGCAATTCTGCCTTGCTTTCAAATCCTCTTCGTTGCCTTCCCTCAAAATATTTGTGGCCGAGAGTTATCATTTTTAACTCTGCAGGTTTGTGAATTGCAGTGCCCCTGAGCTCCATTTTTCAACTCGCTTTCTTGGGAGCTGGCCGCAAAAGCGCAGGATTGCTTCAGGCCCTAATCTGGTTCCGGGCGCAGGCTGAGCCTGTGGTTAATTCTTCTTCCTGATGGGAAAATAGAGTGAGCTGTGCCTGTCCCAACACCTAGAGCTAGTCTCTCATTGGTTCCCCCTCTTCCCGTTCATCCTCAGGACAAATTGCAACCTGTACGGAACAGGAGGTTAAAGGTGCTGATTCTCCAAGGAGGGAGATTGCTAGTAAAGCGGCTGGAATGGCGAACCCGAGCACAAGGAGACGAGAAATGAGGTGCGTTTTAGAAACGTTTCCCGATCACACGGTGTACCATCTTCTGGGTTTCTCATGCATGTTTTCGATGTAGGAAGATGCCCTTGAACCTGGAGATTTGGGACCCATGGGATGGGTACCACGCAGTATTCCTTTAAAGGGTCTGCGTTTGCTCCCCCAACCTCACCAAACCTCTCAGCCCCTGAGTGTCCACCGTTATGTCTCAATCACCTGTGGGTCTAGGTATGGTCAATCCAGGTGGCATCACAGCCCCTGAACGAATTTTGTAAGAATTTCTCTCTCTTTCACTGTCTTTGTTTCACGGGTTTTTTAAAGTAATTGATTTTTTTTTTAAATATAAGCAAATTTTTTTTTTAAGATTTCTTTAGTGATTGATTGATTGATTGATTGCTATGATGGGTCTTCGTTTCTGTGCTAGGGCTTTCTCCAGTTGTGGCAAGTGGGGGCCACTCTTCATCGCGGTGCGCGGGCCTCTCACTATTGTGGCCTCTCTTGTGGCGGAGCACAGGCTCCAGACGCGCAGGCTCAGTAGTTGTGGCTCACGGGCCTAGTTGCTCCACGGCATGTGGGATCTTCCCAGACCAGGGCTCGAACCCGTGTTTCCTGCATTAGCAGGCAGATTCTCAACCACTGCGCAACCAGGGAAGCCCAGTAATTGATTTTTATAATGGGGTTTAGCTGCTTTTCACTGCTGTGTTTATGCCGCTTTACATCCACATGTCTCACTTACAGAGAGATATCAATTCATAGTTTTTAACATTCTTATTAGTCAGATATATTCTTGGGTGGTGAATAGGGGGTGTTGAGTCCAGTTCACTGAGCAAGGAGTAGGTCTTGTCTATTACATATTGGGTTTATGGAACGGTATCTGAGCTAATTTGATACCCTTGTTTTATGCATCACCCCACCTCTCCTTTCCTGTTAAGCAGCCATAGTGTGTTTTCTAAACGTGTGACTCTATTCTGTTTTGTAATTCAGTTCAAGTGTAGCGGTTTTTCCATTCCCTCTATAAGTGATATCTTATGATAAGTGTCTTTTTCTGTGTGCCTTATTTCACTTAGAATCGTCGTAGCTAAATGCACTCATCATGCTGCTACTAGCCTTATGACGTTGATTTCATGGCTGAGTGATATTCCATTGTACATAAGGACCACAACTTCTTTATCCATTTTTCTCTTTCCTGGGATATTTAAGGTGAAATGAAGTGGAGGCTCTTCTCAACAGGGCAGCCCTAAACTTTGGGGTGCCTGTGTCTTGCTGATTTTTAGTTTTCCCAATTTATACGCCCATGAGTGGAATGCCCTATGCTCTGTAAGCTGAGTTTTTTAGATGTTTCGGGACACACCGTACACTTCTCCAGAGTGGCTGTTGGCAATTTACATCCCGCCCATCAGCGTAGCAAGGCTCCCGTTTCTCCATGGCCTGTCCTGCATTTCTGGTTTTGACACTTTATTCAGCATGGCCCTTTTGACCGATGGGAAGCGAGACTTCTTTGTAGCGCTGATTTGCCTTTCCAGGTTGCTTGGTTGGCCAAAAAGGGCGTATGCGTTTTTTCCTGAATATATTCAGGAAAAAACTCATACGCCCTTTTTGGCCAAGGGCATCATTGTCGAGGTTTTTCCGCTTTTCCTGTGCTTTAAAGGCGATTCGAATCTACCTCCTGAAATCTGTTTCCTGCAATTCTGCCTTGCTTTCAAATCCTCTTCGTTGCCTTCCCTCAAAATATTTGTGGCCGAGAGTTATCATTTTTAACTCTGCATGTTTGTGAATTGCAGTGCCCCTGAGCTCCATTTTTCAACTCGCTTTCTTGGGAGCTGGCCGCAAAAGCGCAGGATTGCTTCAGGCCCTATTCTGGTTCCGGGCGCAGGCTGAGCCTGTGGTTAATTCTTCTTCCTGATGGGAAAATAGAGTGAGCTGTGCCTGTCCCAACACCTAGAGCTAGTCTCTCATTGGTTCCCCCTCTTCCCGTTCATCCTCAGGACAAATTGCAACCTGTACGGAACAGGAGGTTAAAGGTGCTGATTCTCCAAGGAGGGAGATTGCTAGTAAAGCGGCTGGAATGGCGAACCCGAGCACAAGGAGACGAGAAATGAGGTGCGTTTTAGAAACGTTTCCCGATCACACGGTGTACCATCTTCTGGGTTTCTCATGCATGTTTTCGATGTAGGAAGATGCCCTTGAACCTGGAGATTTGGGACCCATGGGATGGGTACCACGCAGTATTCCTTTAAAGGGTCTGCGTTTGCTCCCCCAACCTCACCAAACCTCTCAGCCCCTGAGTGTCCACCGTTATGTCTCAATCACCTGTGGGTCTAGGTATGGTCAATCCAGGTGGCATCACAGCCCCTGAACGAATTTTGTAAGAATTTCTCTCTCTTTCACTGTCTTTGTTTCACGGGTTTTTTAAAGTAATTGATTTTTTTTTAAATATAAGCAAATTTTTTTTTTTAAGATTTCTTTAGTGATTGATTGATTGATTGATTGCTATGTTGGGTCTTCGTTTCTGTGCTAGGGCTTTCTCCAGTTGTGGCAAGTGGGGGCCACTCTTCATCGCGGTGCGTGGGCCTCTCACTATTGTGGCCTCTCTTGTGGCGGAGCACAGGCTCCAGACACGCAGGCTCAGTAGTTGTGGCTCACGGGCCTAGTTGCTCCACGGCATGTGGGATCTTCCCAGACCAGGGCTCGAACCCGTGTTTCCTGCATTAGCAGGGAGATTCTCAACCACTGCGCAACCAGGGAAGCCCAGTAATTGATTTTTATAATGGGGTTTAGCTGCTTTTCACTGCTGTGTTTATGCCGCTTTACATCCACATGTCTCACTTACAGAGAGATATCAATACATAGGTTTTAACATTCTTACTAGTCAGATATATTCTACGGCGGTGAATAGGAGATGTTGAGTCCAGTTCACTGAGCAAGGAGTAGGTCTTGTCTATTACATATTGGGTTTATGGAATGGTATCTGAGCTAATTTCAAACCCTTGTTTTATGCATCACCCCACCTCTCCTTTCCCGTTAAGCAGCCATAGTGTGTTTTCTAAACGTGTGACTCTGTTCTGTTTTGTAATTCAGTTCAAGTGTAGCGGTTTTTACATTCCCTCTATAAGTGATATCTTAGGATCAGTGTCTTTTTCTGTGTGACTTATTTCACTTAGAATCGTCGTACCTAAATCCACTCATCATGCTGCTACTAGCCTTATGACGTTGATTTCATGGCTGAGTGATATTCCTTTGTACATAAGGACCACAACTTCTTTATGCATTTTTCTCTTTCCTGGGATATTTAAGGTGTAACGAAGTGGAGGTTCTTGTCAACAGAGCAGCCCTAAACTTTGGGGTGCCTGTGTCTTGCTGATTTTTAGTTTTCCCAATTTATACGCCCATGAGTGGAAGTGCCCTAAGCTCTCTAAGCTGAGTTTTTTAGACGTTTCAGGACACACCGTACACTTCTCCAGAGTGGCTGTTGGCAATTTACATCCCGCTCATCAGCGTAGCAAGGCTCCCGTTTCTCCATGGCCTGTCCTCTATTTCTGGTTTTGACACTTTATTCAGCATGGCCCTTTTGACCGATGGGAAGCGAGACTTCTTTGTAGCGCTGATTTGCCTTTCCAGGTTGCTTGGTTGGCCAAAAAGGGCGTATGCGTTTTTTAATGAATATATTCAGGAAAAAACGCATACGCCCTTTTTGGCCAAGGGCATCATTGTCGAGGTTTCGCCGCTTTTGCTGTGCTTTAAAGGCGATTCGAATCTACCTCCTGAAATCTGTTTCCTGCAATTTTGCGTTGCTTTCAAATCCTCTTCGTTGCCTTCCCTCAAAATATTTGTGGCCGAGAGTTATCATTTATAACTCTGCAGGTTTGTGAATTGCAGTGCCCCTGAGCTCCATTTTTCAACTCACTTTCTTGAAGGCTGGCCGCAAAAGCGCAGGATTGCTTCAGGCCCTATTCTGGTTCCGGGCGCAGGCTGAGCCTGTGGTTAATTCTTCTTCCTGATGGGAAAATAGTGTGGCCTGTGTCTGTCCCAACACCTAGAGCTAGTCTCTCATTGGTTCCCCCTCTTCCCGTTCATCGTCAGGACAAATTGCAACCTGTACGGAACAGGAGGTTAGAGGTGCTGATTCTCCAAGGAGGGAGATTGCTAGTAAAGCAGCTGGCATGGCGAACCCTAGCACAAGGAGATGAGAATTGAAGAGCGTTTTAGAAACGTTTCCCGATCACACGGTGTACCATCTTCTGGGTTTCTCATGCATGTTTTCGATGTAGGAAGATGCCCTTGAACCTGGAGATTTGGGACCCATGGGATGGGTACCACGCAGTATTCCTTTAAAGGGTCTGCGTTTGCTCCCCCAACCTCACCAAACCTCTCAGCCCCTGAGTGTCCACCGTTATGTCTCAATCAGCTGTGGGTCTAGGTATTGTCAATCCATGTGGCATCACAGCCCCTGAACGAATTTTGTAAGAATTTCTCTCTCTTTCACTGTCTTTGTTTCACGGGTTTTTTAAAGTAATTGATGTTTTTTTTTAAATATAAGCAAATTTTTTTTTTAAGATTTCTTTAGTGATTGATTGATTGATTGATTGCTATGTTGGGTCTTCGTTTCTGTGCTAGGGCTTTCTCCAGGTGTGGCAAGTGGGGGCCACTCTTCATCGCGGTGCGCGGGCCTCTCACTATTGTGGCCTCTCTTGTGGCGGAGCACAGGCTCCAGACGCGCAGGCTCAGTAGTTGTGGCTCACGGGCCTAGTTGCTCCACGGCATGTGGGATCTTCCCAGACCAGGGCTCGAACCCGTGTTTCCTGCATTAGCAGGCAGATTCTCAACCACTGCGCAACCAGGGAAGCCCAGTAATTGATTTTTATAATGGGGTTTAGCTGCTTTTCACTGCTGTGTTTATGCCGCTTTACATCCACATGTCTCACTTACAGAGAGATATCAATACATAGGTTTTAAGATTCTTACTAGTCAGATATATTCTACGGCGGTGAATAGGAGATGTTGAGTCCAGTTCACTGAGCAAGGAGTAGGTCTTGTCTATTACATATTGGGTTTATGGAACGGTATCTGAGCTAATTTCAAACCCTTGTTTTATGCATCACCCCACCTCTCCCTTCCCGTTAAGCAGCCATAGTGTGTTTTCTAAACGTGTGACGCTGTTCTGTTTTGTAATTCAGTTCAAGTGTAGCGGTTTTTCCATTCCCTCTATAAGTGATATCTTAGGATCAGTGTCTTTTTCTGTGTGACTTTTTTCACTTAGAATCGTCTTACCTAAATCCACTCATCATGCTGCTACTAGCCTTATGACGTTGATTTCATGGCTGAGTGATATTCCTTTGTACATAAGGACCACAACTTCTTTATGCATTTTTCTCTTTCCTGGGATATTTAAGGTGTAACGAAGTGGAGGTTCTTGTCAACAGAGCAGCCCTAAACTTTGGGGTGCCTGTGTCTTGCTGATTTTTAGTTTTCCCAATTTATACGCCCATGAGTGGAAGTGCCCTATGCTCTGTAAGCTGAGGTTTTTAGATGTTTCAGGACACACCGTACACTTCTCCAGAGTGGCTGTTGGCAATTTACATCCCGCTCATCAGCGTAGCAAGGTTCCCGTTTCTCCATGGCCTGTCCTCTATTTCTGGTTTTGACACTTTATTCAGCATGGCCCTTTTGACCGATGGGAAGCGAGACTTCTTTGTAGCGCTGATTTGCCTTTCCAGGTTGCTTGGTTGGCCAAAAAGGGCGTATGCGTTTTTTCCTGAATATATTCAGGAAAAAACGCATACGCCCTTTTTGGCCAAGGGCATCATTGTCGAGGTTTCGCCGCTTTTCCTGTGCTTTAAAGGCGATTGGAATCTACCTCCTGAAATCTGTTTCCTGCAATTCTGCCTTGCTTTCAAATCCTCTTCGTTGCCTTCCCTCAAAATATTTGTGGCCGAGAGTTATCATTTATAACTCTGCAGATCTGTGAATTGCAGTGCCCCTGAGCTCCATTTTTCAACTCGCTTTCTTGAAGGCTGGCCGCAAAAGCGCAGGATTGCTTCAGGCCCTATTCTGGTTCCGGGCGCAGGCTGAGCCTGTGGTTAATTCTTCTTCCTGATGGGAAAATAGAGTGGCCTGTGTCTGTCCCAACACCTAGAGCTAGTCTCTCATTGGTTCCCCCTCTTCCCGTTCATCGTCAGGACAAATTGCAACCTGTACGGAACAGGAGGTTAGAGGTGCTGTTTCTCCAAGGAGGGAGATTGCTAGTAAAGCGGCTGGAATGGCGAACCCGAGCACAAGGAGATGAGAAATGAAGAGCGTTTTAGAAACGTTTCCCGATCACACGGTGTACCATCTTCTGGGTTTCTCATGCATGTTTTCGATGTAGGAAGATACCCTTGAAACTGGAGATTTGGGACCCCTGGGATGGGTACCACGCAGTATTTCTTTAAAGGGTCTGTGTTTTCTCTCCCAACTTCACCAAACCTCTCAGCCCCTGAGTGTCCACCCTTATGACTGAATCAGCTGTGGGTCTAGATATGGTCAATCCAGGTGGCATCACAGCCCCTGAACGAATTTTGTAAGAATTTCTCTCTCTTTCACTGTCTTTGTTTCACGGGTTTTTTAAAGTAAGTGATTTTTATAATGGGGTTTAGCTCCTTTTCACTGCTGTGTTTCTGCCGCTTTACACCCACTTGATTCACTTACAGAGAGATATCAATTCATAGGTTTTAACATTCTTATTAGTCAGATATATTCTTGGGTGGTGAATAGGGGGTGTTGAGTCCAGTTCACTGAGCAAGGAGTAGGTCTTGTCTATTACATATTGGGTTTATGGAACGGTATCTGAGCTAATTTGAAACCCTTGTTTTATGCATCACCCCACCTCTCCTTTCCCGTTAAGCAGCCATAGTGTGTTTTCTAAACGTGTGACTCTATTCTGTTTTGTAAGTCAGTTCAAGTGTAGCGGTTTTTCCATTCCCTCTATAAGTGATATCTTCTGATAAGTGTCTTTTTCTGTGTGCCTTATTTCACTTAGAATCGTCGTAGCTAAATCCACTCATCATGCTGCTACTAGCCTTATGACGTTGATTTCATGGCTGAGTGATATTCCATTGTACATAAGGACCACAACTTCTTTATCCATTTTTCTCTTTCCTGGGATATTTAAGGTGTAACGAAGTGGAGGCTCTTGTCAACAGGGCAGCCCTAAACTTTGGGATGCCTGTGTCTTGCTGATTTTTAGTTTTCCCAATTTATACGTCCATGTGTGGAAGTGCCCTATGCTCTGTAAGCTGAGTTTTTTAGATGTTTCAGGACACACCGTACACTTCTCCAGAGTGGCTGTTGGCAATTTACATCCCGCCCATCAGCGTAGCAAGGCTCCCGTTTCTCCATAGCCTGTCCTGCATTTCTGGTTTTGACACTTTATTCAGCATGGCCCATTTGACCGATGGGAAGCGAGACTTCGTTGTAGCGCTGATTTGCCTTTCCAGGTTGCTTGGTTGGCCAAAAAGGGCGTATGCGTTTTTTAATAAATATATTCAGGAAAAAACGCATACGCCCTTTTTGGCCAAGGGCATCATTGTCGAGGTTTCGCCGCTTTTCCTGTGCTTTAAAGGCGATTCGAATCTACCTCCTGAAATCTGTTTCCTGCAATTCTGCCTTGCTTTCAAATCCTCTTCGTTGCCTTCCCTCAAAATATTTGTGGCCGAGAGTTATCATTTTTACCTCTGCAGGTTTGTGAATTGCAGTGCCCCTGAGCTCCATTTTTCAACTCGCTTTCTTGGGAGCTGGCCGCAAAAGCGCAGGATTGCTTCAGGCCCTATTTTGGTTCCGGGCGCAGGCTGAGCCTGTGGTTAATTCTTCTTCCTGATGGGAAAATAGAGTGAGCTGTGCCTGTCCCAACACCTAGAGCTAGTCTCTCATTGGTTCCCCCTCTTCCCGTTCATCCTCAGGACAAATTGCAACCTGTACGGAACAGGAGGTTAAAGGTGCTGATTCTCCAAGGAGGGAGATTGCTAGTAAAGCGGCTGGAATGGCGAACCCGAGCAAAGGAGATGAGAAATGAGGAGCGTTTTAGAAACCTTTCCCGATCACACGGTGTACCATCTTCTGGGTTTCTGATGCATGTTTTCGATGTAGGAAGATACCCTTGAACCTGGAGATTTGAGACCCATGGGATGGGTACCACGCAGTATTCCTTTAAAGGGTCTGCGTTTGCTCCCCCAAACTCACCAAACCTCTCAGCCCCAAGAGGGTCCATTCTTATGTCTCAATCAGCTGTGGGTGTAGATATGGTGAATCCAGGTGGCATCACAGCCCCTGAACGAATTTTGTAAGAATTTCTCTCTCTTTCACGGTCTTTGTTCACGGGTATTTTAAAGTATTTGATTTTTGTAATGGGGTTTAGCTGCTTTTCACTGCTGTGTTTCTGCCGCTTTACACCCACTTGACTCACTTACAGAGAGATATCAATACATAGGTTTTAACATTCTTACTAGTCAGATATATTCTTGGGCGGTGAATAGGGGGTGTTGAGTCCAGTTCACTGAGCAAGGAGTAGGTCTTGTCTATTACATATTGGGTTTATGGAACGGTATCTGAGCTAATTTGAAACCCTTGTTTTATGCATCACCCCACCTCTCCTTTCCCGTTAAGCAGCCATAGTGTGTTTTCTAAACGTGTGACTCTATTCTGTTTTGTAATTCAGTTCAAGTGTAGCGGTTTTTACATTCCCTCTATAAGTGATATCTTATGATAAGTGTCTTTTTCTGTGTGCCTTATTTCACTTAGAATCGTCGTAGCTAAATCCACTCATCATGCTGCTACTAGCCTTATGACGTTGATTTCATGGCTGAGTGATATTCCATTGTACATAAGGACCACAACTTCTTTATCCATTTTTCTCTTTCCTGGGATATTTAAGGTGTAACGAAGTGGAGGTTCTTGTCAACAGGGCAGCCCTAAACTTTGGGGTGCCTGTGTCTTGCTGATTTTTAGTTTTCCCAATTTATACGCCCATGAGTGGAAGTGCCCTATGCTCTCTAAACTGAGTTTTTTAGATGTTTCAGGACACACCGTACACTTCTCCAGAGTGGCTGTTGGCAATTTACATCCCGCACATCAGCGTAGCAAGGCTCCTGTTTCTCCTTGGCCTGTCCTACATTTCTGGTTTTGACACTTTATTCAGCATGGCCCTTTTGACCGATGGGAAGCGAGACTTCTTTGTAGCGCTGATTTGCCTTTCCAGGTTGCTTGGTTGGCCAAAAAGGGCGTATGCGTTTTTTCCTGAATATATTCAGGAAAAAACGCATACGCCCTTTTAGGCCAAGGGCATCATTGTGGAGGTTTTGCCTCTTTTCCTGTGCTTTGAAGGCGATTCGAATCTACCTCCTGAAATCTGTTTCCTGCAATTCTGCCTTGCTTTCAAATCCTCTTCGTTGCCTTCCCTCGATATATTGTGGACGAGAGTTATCATTTATAACTCTGCAGGTTTGTGAATTGCAGTGCCCCTGAGCTCCATTTTTCAACTCGCTTTCTTGGGAGCTGGCCGCAAAAGCGCAGGATTGCTTCAGGCCCTATTCTGGTTCCGGTCGGCAGGCTGAGCCTGTGGTTAATTCTTCTTCCTGATGGGAAAATAGAGTGGCCTGTGCCTGTCCCAACACCTAGAGCTAGTCTCTCATTGGTTCCCCCTCTTCCCGTTCATCCTCAGGACAAATTGCAACGTGTACGGAACAGGAGGTTAAAGGTGTTGATTCTCCAAGGAGGGAGATTGCTAGTAAAGCGGCTGGAATGGCGAACCCGAGTACAAGGAGATGAGAAATGAGGAGCGTTTTAGAAACCTTTCCCGATCACACGGTGTACCATCTTCTGGGTTTCTGATGCATGTTTTCGATGTAGGAAGATACCCTTGAAACTGGAGATTTGGGACCCATGGGATGGGTACCACGCAGTATTCCTTTAAAGGGTCTGCGTTTGCTCCCCCAACCTCACCAAACCTCTCAGCCCCAAGAGTGTCCACCCTTATGTCTCAATCAGCTGTGGGTCTAGATATGGTCAATACAGGTGGCATCACAGCCCCTGAACGAATTTGGTAAGAATTTCTCTCTCTTTCACTGTCTTTGTTTCACGGGTTTTTAAAAGTAATTGATTTTTATAATGGGGTTTAGCTGCTTTTCACTACTGTGTTTATGCCGCTTTACACCCACTAGACTCACTTACAGAGAGATATCAATACATAGGTTTTAAGATTCTTACTAGTCAGATATATTCTTGGGCGGTGAATAGGGGGTGTTGAGTCCAGTTCACTGAGCAAGGAGTAGGTCTTGTCTATTACATATTGGGTTTATGGAACGGTATCTGAGCTAATTTCAAACCCTTGTTTTATGCATCACCCCACCTCTCCTTTCCCGTTAAGCAGCCATAGTGTGTGTTCTAAACGTGTGACTCTGTTCTGTTTTGTAATTCAGTTCAAGTGTAGCGGTTTTTACATTCCCTCTATAAGTGATATCTTAGGATCAGTGTCTTTTTCTGTGTGACTTATTTCACTTAGAATCGTCGTACCTAAATCCACTCATCATGCTGCTACTAGCCTTATGACGTTGATTTCATGGCTGAGTGATATTCCTTTGTACATAAGGACCACAACTTCTTTATGCATTTTTCTCTTTCCTGGGATATTTAAGGTGTAAGGAAGTGGAGGTTCTTGTCAACAGAGCAGCCCTAAACTTTGGGGTGCCTGTGTCTTGCTGATTTTTAGTTTTCCCAATTTATACGCCCATGAGTGGAAGTGCCCTAAGCTCTCTAAGCTGAGTTTTTTAGATGTTTCAGGACACACCGTACACTTCTCCAGAGTGGCTGTTGGAAATTTACATCCCGCTCATCAGCGTAGCAAGGATCCCATTTCTCCATGGCCTGTCCTCTATTTCTGGTTTCGACACTTTATTCAGCATGGCCCTTTTGACCGATGGGAAGCGAGACTTCTTTGTAGCGCTGATTTTCCTTTCCAGGTTGCTTGGTTGGCCAAAAAGGGCGTATGCGTTTTTTCCTGAATATATTCAGGAAAAAACGCATACGCCCTTTTTGGCCAAGGGCATCATTGTCGAGGTTTCGCCGCTTTTCCTGTGCTTTAAAGGCGATTCGAATCTACCTCCTGAAATCTGTTTCCTGCAATTCTGCCTTGCTTTCAAATCCTCTTCGTTGCCTTCCCTCAAAATATTTGTGGCCGAGAGTTATCATTTTTACCTCTGCAGGTTTGTGAATTGCAGTGCCCCTGAGCTCCATTTTTCAACTCGCTTTCTTGGGAGCTGGCCGCAAAAGCGCAGGATTGCTTCAGGCCCTATTCTGGTTCCGGGCGCAGGCTGAGCCTGTGGTTAATTCTTCTTCCTGATGGGAAAATAGAGTGAGCTGTGCCTGTCCCAACACCTAGAGCTAGTCTCTCATTGGTTCCCCCTCTTCCCGTTCATCCTCAGGACAAATTGCAACCTGTACGGAATAGGAGTTTAGAGGTGCTGATTCTCCAAGGAGGGAGATTGCTAGTAAAGCGGCTGGAATGGCGAACCCGAGCACAAGGAGATGAGAAATGAAGAGCGTTTTAGAAACGTTTCCCGATCACACGGTGTACCATCTTCTAGGTTTCTCATGCATGTTTTCGATGTAGGAAGATGCCCTTGAACCTCGAGATTTGGGACCCCTGGGATGGGTACCACGCAGTATTTCTTTAAAGGGTCTGCGTTTTCTCTCCCAACCTCACCAAACCTCTCAGCCCCTGAGTGTCCACCCTTATGTCTGAATCAGCTGTGGGTCTAGATATGGTCAATCCAGGTGGCATCACAGCCCCTGAACGAATTTTGTAAGAATTTCTCTCTCTTTCACTGTCTTTGTTTCACGGGTTTTTTAAAGTAAGTGATTTTTATAATGGGGTTTAGCTCCTTTTCACTGATGTGTTTCTGCCGCTTTACACCCACTTGACTCACTTACAGAGAGATAACAATTCATAGGTTTTAACTTTCTTATTAGTCAGATATATTCTTGGGTGGTGAATAGGGGGTGTTGAGTCCAGTTCACTGAGCAAGGAGTAGGTCTTGTCTATTACATATTGGGTTTATGGAACGGTATCTGAGGTAATTTGAAACCCTTGTTTTATGCATCACCCCACCTCTCCTTTCCCGTTAAGCAGCCATAGTGTGTTTTCTAAACGTGTGACTCTATTCTGTTTTGTAATTCAGTTCAAGTGTAGCGGTTTTTCCATTCCCTCTATAAGTGATATCTTATGATAAGTGTCTTTTTCTGTGTGCCTTATTTCACTTAGAATCGTCGTAGCTAAATCCACTCATCATGCTGCTACTAGCCTTATGACGTTGATTTCATGGCTGAGTGATATTCCATTGTACATAAGGACCATAACTTCTTTATCCATTTTTCTCTTTCCTGGGATATTTAAGGTGAAATGAAGTGGAGGCTCTTCTCAACAGGGCAGCCCTAAACTTTGGGGTGCCTGTGTCTTGCTGATTTTTAGTTTTCCCAATTTATACGCCCATGAGTGGAAGTGCCCTATGCTCTGTAAGCTGAGATTTTTAGATGTTTCAGGACACACCGTACACTTCTCCAGAGTGGCTCTTGGCAATTTACATCCCGCCCATCAGCGTAGCAAGGCTCCCGTTTCTCCATGGCCTGTCCTGCATTTCTGGTTTTGACACTTTATTCAGCATGGCCCTTTTGACCGATGGGAAGCGAGACTTCTTTGTAGCGCTGATTTGCCTTTCCAGGTTGCTTGGTTGGCCAAAAAGGGCGTATGCGTTTTTTCCTGAATATATTTAGGAAAAAACGCATACGCCCTTTTTGGCCAAGGGCATCATTGTCGAGGTTTTGCCGCTTTTCCTGTGCTTTAAAGGCGATTCGAATCTACCTCCTGAAATCTGTTTCCTGCAATTCTGCCTTGCTTTCAAATCCTCTTCGTTGCCTTCCCTCAAAATATTTGTGGCCGAGAGTTATCATTTTTAACTCTGCAGGTTTGTGAATTGCAGTGCCCCTGAGCTCCATTTTTCAACTCGCTTTCTTGGGAGCTGGCCGCAAAAGCGCAGGATTGCTTCAGGCCCTAATCTGGTTCCGGGCGCAGGCTGAGCCTGTGGTTAATTCTTCTTCCTGATGGGAAAATAGAGTGAGCTGTGCCTGTCCCAACACCTAGAGCTAGTCTCTCATTGGTTCCCCCTCTTCCCGTTCATCCTCAGGACAAATTGCAACCTGTACGGAACAGGAGGTTAAAGGTGCTGATTCTCCAAGGAGGGAGATTGCTAGTAAAGCGGCTGGAATGGCGAACCCGAGCACAAGGAGACGAGAAATGAGGTGCGTTTTAGAAACGTTTCCCGATCACACGGTGTACCATCTTCTGGGTTTCTCATGCATGTTTTCGATGTAGGAAGATGCCCTTGAACCTGGAGATTTGGGACCCATGGGATGGGTACCACGCAGTATTCCTTTAAAGGGTCTGCGTTTGCTCCCCCAACCTCACCAAACCTCTCAGCCCCTGAGTGTCCACCGTTATGTCTCAATCACCTGTGGGTCTAGGTATGGTCAATCCAGGTGGCATCACAGCCCCTGAACGAATTTTGTAAGAATTTCTCTCTCTTTCACTGTCTTTGTTTCACGGGTTTTTTAAAGTAATTGATTTTTTTTTTAAATATAAGCAAATTTTTTTTTTAAGATTTCTTTAGTGATTGATTGATTGATTGATTGCTATGTTGGGTCTTCGTTTCTGTGCTAGGGCTTTCTCCAGTTGTGGCAAGTGGGGGCCACTCTTCATCGCGGTGCGCGGGCCTCTCACTATTGTGGCCTCTCGTGTGGCGGAGCACAGGCTCCAGACGCGCAGGCTCAGTAGTTGTGGCTCACGGGCCTAGTTGCTCCACGGCATGTGGGATCTTCCCAGACCAGGGCTCGAACCCGTGTTTCCTGCATTAGCAGGCAGATTCTCAACCACTGCGCAACCAGGGAAGCCCAGTAATTGATTTTTATAATGGGGTTTAGCTGCTTTTCACTGCTGTGTTTATGCCGCTTTACATCCACATGTCTCACTTACAGAGAGATATCAATTCATAGTTTTTAACATTCTTATTAGTCAGATATATTCTTGGGTGGTGAATAGGGGGTGTTGAGTCCAGTTCACTGAGCAAGGAGTAGGTCTTGTCTATTACATATTGGGTTTATGGAACGGTATCTGAGCTAATTTGATACCCTTGTTTTATGCATCACCCCACCTCTCCTTTCCTGTTAAGCAGCCATAGTGTGTTTTCTAAACGTGTGACTCTATTCTGTTTTGTAATTCAGTTCAAGTGTAGCGGTTTTTCCATTCCCTCTATAAGTGATATCTTATGATAAGTGTCTTTTTCTGTGTGCCTTATTTCACTTAGAATCGTCGTAGCTAAATGCACTCATCATGCTGCTACTAGCCTTATGACGTTGATTTCATGGCTGAGTGATATTCCATTGTACATAAGGACCACAACTTCTTTATCCATTTTTCTCTTTCCTGGGATATTTAAGGTGAAATGAAGTGGAGGCTCTTCTCAACAGGGCAGCCCTAAACTTTGGGGTGCCTGTGTCTTGCTGATTTTTAGTTTTCCCAATTTATACGCCCATGAGTGGAAGTGCCCTATGCTCTGTAAGCTGAGTTTTTTAGATGTTTCGGGACACACCGTACACTTCTCCAGAGTGGCTGTTGGCAATTTACATCCCGCCCATCAGCGTAGCAAGGCTCCCGTTTCTCCATGGCCTGTCCTGCATTTCTGGTTTTGACACTTTATTCAGCATGGCCCTTTTGACCGATGGGAAGCGAGACTTCTTTGTAGCGCTGATTTGCCTTTCCAGGTTGCTTGGTTGGCCAAAAAGGGCGTATGCGTTTTTTCCTGAATATATTCAGGAAAAAACTCATACGCCCTTTTTGGCCAAGGGCATCATTGTCGAGGTTTTGCCGCTTTTCCTGTGCTTTAAAGGCGATTCGAATCTACCTCCTGAAATCTGTTTCCTGCAATTCTGCCTTGCTTTCAAATCCTCTTCGTTGCCTTCCCTCAAAATATTTGTGGCCGAGAGTTATCATTTTTAACTCTGCATGTTTGTGAATTGCAGTGCCCCTGAGCTCCATTTTTCAACTCGCTTTCTTGGGAGCTGGCCGCAAAAGCGCAGGATTGCTTCAGGCCCTATTCTGGTTCCGGGCGCAGGCTGAGCCTGTGGTTAATTCTTCTTCCTGATGGGAAAATAGAGTGAGCTGTGCCTGTCCCAACACCTAGAGCTAGTCTCTCATTGGTTCCCCCTCTTCCCGTTCATCCTCAGGACAAATTGCAACCTGTACGGAACAGGAGGTTAAAGGTGCTGATTCTCCAAGGAGGGAGATTGCTAGTAAAGCGGCTGGAATGGCGAACCCGAGCACAAGGAGACGAGAAATGAGGTGCGTTTTAGAAACGTTTCCCGATCACACGGTGTACCATCTTCTGGGTTTCTCATGCATGTTTTCGATGTAGGAAGATGCCCTTGAACGTGGAGATTTGGGACCCCTGGGATGGGTACCACGCAGTATTCCTTTAAAGGGTCTGCGTTTGCTCCCCCAACCTCACCAAACCTCTCAGCCCCTGAGTGTCCACCGTTATGTCTCAATCACCTGTGGGTCTAGGTATGGTCAATCCAGGTGGCATCACAGCCCCTGAACGAATTTTGTAAGAATTTCTCTCTCTTTCACTGTCTTTGTTTCACGGGTTTTTTAAAGTAATTGATTTTTTTTTAAATATAAGCAAATTTTTTTTTTTAAGATTTCTTTAGTGATTGATTGATTGATTGATTGCTATGTTGGGTCTTCGTTTCTGTGCTAGGGCTTTCTCCAGTTGTGGCAAGTGGGGGCCACTCTTCATCGCGGTGCGTGGGCCTCTCACTATTGTGGCCTCTCTTGTGGCGGAGCACAGGCTCCAGACACGCAGGCTCAGTAGTTGTGGCTCACGGGCCTAGTTGCTCCACGGCATGTGGGATCTTCCCAGACCAGGGCTCGAACCCGTGTTTCCTGCATTAGCAGGGAGATTCTCAACCACTGCGCAACCAGGGAAGCCCAGTAATTGATTTTTATAATGGGGTTTAGCTGCTTTTCACTGCTGTGTTTATGCCGCTTTACATCCACATGTCTCACTTACAGAGAGATATCAATACATAGGTTTTAAGATTCTTACTAGTCAGATATATTCTACGGCGGTGAATAGGAGATGTTGAGTCCAGTTCACTGAGCAAGGAGTAGGTCTTGTCTATTACATATTGGGTTTATGGAATGGTATCTGAGCTAATTTCAAACCCTTGTTTTATGCATCACCCCACCTCTCCTTTCCCGTTAAGCAGCCATAGTGTGTTTTCTAAACGTGTGACTCTGTTCTGTTTTGTAATTCAGTTCAAGTGTAGCGGTTTTTACATTCCCTCTATAAGTGATATCTTAGGATCAGTGTCTTTTTCTGTGTGACTTATTTCACTTAGAATCGTCGTACCTAAATCCACTCATCATGCTGCTACTAGCCTTATGACGTTGATTTCATGGCTGAGTGATATTCCTTTGTACATAAGGACCACAACTTCTTTATGCATTTTTCTCTTTCCTGGGATATTTAAGGTGTAACGAAGTGGAGGTTCTTGTCAACAGAGCAGCCCTAAACTTTGGGGTGCCTGTGTCTTGCTGATTTTTAGTTTTCCCAATTTATACGCCCATGAGTGGAAGTGCCCTAAGCTCTCTAAGCTGAGTTTTTTAGACGTTTCAGGACACACCGTACACTTCTCCAGAGTGGCTGTTGGCAATTTACATCCCGCTCATCAGCGTAGCAAGGCTCCCGTTTCTCCATGGCCTGTCCTCTATTTCTGGTTTTGACACTTTATTCAGCATGGCCCTTTTGACCGATGGGAAGCGAGACTTCTTTGTAGCGCTGATTTGCCTTTCCAGGTTGCTTGGTTGGCCAAAAAGGGCGTATGCGTTTTTTAATGAATATATTCAGGAAAAAACGCATACGCCCTTTTTGGCCAAGGGCATCATTGTCGAGGTTTCGCCGCTTTTGCTGTGCTTTAAAGGCGATTCGAATCTACCTCCTGAAATCTGTTTCCTGCAATTTTGCGTTGCTTTCAAATCCTCTTCGTTGCCTTCCCTCAAAATATTTGTGGCCGAGAGTTATCATTTATAACTCTGCAGGTTTGTGAATTGCAGTGCCCCTGAGCTCCATTTTTCAACTCACTTTCTTGAAGGCTGGCCGCAAAAGCGCAGGATTGCTTCAGGCCCTATTCTGGTTCCGGGCGCAGGCTGAGCCTGTGGTTAATTCTTCTTCCTGATGGGAAAATAGTGTGGCCTGTGTCTGTCCCAACACCTAGAGCTAGTCTCTCATTGGTTCCCCCTCTTCCCGTTCATCGTCAGGACAAATTGCAACCTGTACGGAACAGGAGGTTAGAGGTGCTGATTCTCCAAGGAGGGAGATTGCTAGTAAAGCAGCTGGCATGGCGAACCCTAGCACAAGGAGATGAGAATTGAAGAGCGTTTTAGAAACGTTTCCCGATCACACGGTGTACCATCTTCTGGGTTTCTCATGCATGTTTTCGATGTAGGAAGATGCCCTTGAACCTGGAGATTTGGGACCCATGGGATGGGTACCACGCAGTATTCCTTTAAAGGGTCTGCGTTTGCTCCCCCAACCTCACCAAACCTCTCAGCCCCTGAGTG
Organism: Balaenoptera acutorostrata; assembly: GCF_949987535.1. NCBI lineage: Eukaryota > Metazoa > Chordata > Mammalia > Artiodactyla > Balaenopteridae > Balaenoptera > Balaenoptera acutorostrata. The sequence goes on along the minus strand of NC_080070.1, from coordinate 87,148,203 downwards.
TCCACCGTTATGTCTCAATCAGCTGTGGGTCTAGGTATTGTCAATCCATGTGGCATCACAGCCCCTGAACGAATTTTGTAAGAATTTCTCTCTCTTTCACTGTCTTTGTTTCACGGGTTTTTTAAAGTAATTGATGTTTTTTTTTAAATATAAGCAAATTTTTTTTTTAAGATTTCTTTAGTGATTGATTGATTGATTGATTGCTATGTTGGGTCTTCGTTTCTGTGCTAGGGCGTTCTCCAGGTGTGGCAAGTGGGGGCCACTCTTCATCGCGGTGCGCGGGCCTCTCACTATTGTGGCCTCTCTTGTGGCGGAGCACAGGCTCCAGACGCGCAGGCTCAGTAGTTGTGGCTCACGGGCCTAGTTGCTCCACGGCATGTGGGATCTTCCCAGACCAGGGCTCGAACCCGTGTTTCCTGCATTAGCAGGCAGATTCTCAACCACTGCGCAACCAGGGAAGCCCAGTAATTGATTTTTATAATGGGGTTTAGCTGCTTTTCACTGCTGTGTTTATGCCGCTTTACATCCACATGTCTCACTTACAGAGAGATATCAATACATAGGTTTTAAGATTCTTACTAGTCAGATATATTCTACGGCGGTGAATAGGAGATGTTGAGTCCAGTTCACTGAGCAAGGAGTAGGTCTTGTCTATTACATATTGGGTTTATGGAACGGTATCTGAGCTAATTTCAAACCCTTGTTTTATGCATCACCCCACCTCTCCCTTCCCGTTAAGCAGCCATAGTGTGTTTTCTAAACGTGTGACGCTGTTCTGTTTTGTAATTCAGTTCAAGTGTAGCGGTTTTTCCATTCCCTCTATAAGTGATATCTTAGGATCAGTGTCTTTTTCTGTGTGACTTTTTTCACTTAGAATCGTCTTACCTAAATCCACTCATCATGCTGCTACTAGCCTTATGACGTTGATTTCATGGCTGAGTGATATTCCTTTGTACATAAGGACCACAACTTCTTTATGCATTTTTCTCTTTCCTGGGATATTTAAGGTGTAACGAAGTGGAGGTTCTTGTCAACAGAGCAGCCCTAAACTTTGGGGTGCCTGTGTCTTGCTGATTTTTAGTTTTCCCAATTTATACGCCCATGAGTGGAAGTGCCCTATGCTCTGTAAGCTGAGGTTTTTAGATGTTTCAGGACACACCGTACACTTCTCCAGAGTGGCTGTTGGCAATTTACATCCCGCTCATCAGCGTAGCAAGGTTCCCGTTTCTCCATGGCCTGTCCTCTATTTCTGGTTTTGACACTTTATTCAGCATGGCCCTTTTGACCGATGGGAAGCGAGACTTCTTTGTAGCGCTGATTTGCCTTTCCAGGTTGCTTGGTTGGCCAAAAAGGGCGTATGCGTTTTTTCCTGAATATATTCAGGAAAAAACGCATACGCCCTTTTTGGCCAAGGGCATCATTGTCGAGGTTTCGCCGCTTTTCCTGTGCTTTAAAGGCGATTGGAATCTACCTCCTGAAATCTGTTTCCTGCAATTCTGCCTTGCTTTCAAATCCTCTTCGTTGCCTTCCCTCAAAATATTTGTGGCCGAGAGTTATCATTTATAACTCTGCAGATCTGTGAATTGCAGTGCCCCTGAGCTCCATTTTTCAACTCGCTTTCTTGAAGGCTGGCCGCAAAAGCGCAGGATTGCTTCAGGCCCTATTCTGGTTCCGGGCGCAGGCTGAGCCTGTGGTTAATTCTTCTTCCTGATGGGAAAATAGAGTGGCCTGTGTCTGTCCCAACACCTAGAGCTAGTCTCTCATTGGTTCCCCCTCTTCCCGTTCATAGTCAGGACAAATTGCAACCTGTACGGAACAGGAGGTTAGAGGTGCTGTTTCTCCAAGGAGGGAGATTGCTAGTAAAGCGGCTGGAATGGCGAACCCGAGCACAAGGAGATGAGAAATGAAGAGCGTTTTAGAAACGTTTCCCGATCACACGGTGTACCATCTTCTGGGTTTCTCATGCATGTTTTCGATGTAGGAAGATACCCTTGAAACTGGAGATTTGGGACCCCTGGGATGGGTACCACGCAGTATTTCTTTAAAGGGTCTGTGTTTTCTCTCCCAACTTCACCAAACCTCTCAGCCCCTGAGTGTCCACCCTTATGACTGAATCAGCTGTGGGTCTAGATATGGTCAATCCAGGTGGCATCACAGCCCCTGAACGAATTTTGTAAGAATTTCTCTCTCTTTCACTGTCTTTGTTTCACGGGTTTTTTAAAGTAAGTGATTTTTATAATGGGGTTTAGCTCCTTTTCACTGCTGTGTTTCTGCCGCTTTACACCCACTTGATTCACTTACAGAGAGATATCAATTCATAGGTTTTAACATTCTTATTAGTCAGATATATTCTTGGGTGGTGAATAGGGGGTGTTGAGTCCAGTTCACTGAGCAAGGAGTAGGTCTTGTCTATTACATATTGGGTTTATGGAACGGTATCTGAGCTAATTTGAAACCCTTGTTTTATGCATCACCCCACCTCTCCTTTCCCGTTAAGCAGCCATAGTGTGTTTTCTAAACGTGTGACTCTATTCTGTTTTGTAAGTCAGTTCAAGTGTAGCGGTTTTTCCATTCCCTCTATAAGTGATATCTTCTGATAAGTGTCTTTTTCTGTGTGCCTTATTTCACTTAGAATCGTCGTAGCTAAATCCACTCATCATGCTGCTACTAGCCTTATGACGTTGATTTCATGGCTGAGTGATATTCCATTGTACATAAGGACCACAACTTCTTTATCCATTTTTCTCTTTCCTGGGATATTTAAGGTGAAACGAAGTGGAGGCTCTTGTCAACAGGGCAGCCCTAAACTTTGGGATGCCTGTGTCTTGCTGATTTTTAGTTTTCCCAATTTATACGCCCATGTGTGGAAGTGCCCTATGCTCTGTAAGCTGAGTTTTTTAGATGTTTCAGGACACACCGTACACTTCTCCAGAGTGGCTGTTGGCAATTTACATCCCGCCCATCAGCGTAGCAAGGCTCCCGTTTCTCCATAGCCTGTCCTGCATTTCTGGTTTTGACACTTTATTCAGCATGGCCCATTTGACCGATGGGAAGCGAGACTTCGTTGTAGCGCTGATTTGCCTTTCCAGGTTGCTTGGTTGGCCAAAAAGGGCGTATGCGTTTTTTAATAAATATATTCAGGAAAAAACGCATACGCCCTTTTTGGCCAAGGGCATCATTGTCGAGGTTTCGCCGCTTTTCCTGTGCTTTAAAGGCGATTCGAATCTACCTCCTGAAATCTGTTTCCTGCAATTCTGCCTTGCTTTCAAATCCTCTTCGTTGCCTTCCCTCAAAATATTTGTGGCCGAGAGTTATCATTTTTACCTCTGCAGGTTTGTGAATTGCAGTGCCCCTGAGCTCCATTTTTCAACTCGCTTTCTTGGGAGGTGGCCGCAAAAGCGCAGGATTGCTTCAGGCCCTATTTTGGTTCCGGGCGCGGGCTGAGCCTGTGGTTAATTCTTCTTCCTGATGGGAAAATAGAGTGAGCTGTGCCTGTCCCAACACCTAGAGCTAGTCTCTCATTGGTTCCCCCTCTTCCCGTTCATCCTCAGGACAAATTGCAACCTGTACGGAACAGGAGGTTAAAGGTGCTGATTCTCCAAGGAGGGAGATTGCTAGTAAAGCGGCTGGAATGGCGAACCCGAGCAAAGGAGATGAGAAATGAGGAGCGTTTTAGAAACCTTTCCCGATCACACGGTGTACCATCTTCTGGGTTTCTGATGCATGTTTTCGATGTAGGAAGATACCCTTGAACCTGGAGATTTGAGACCCATGGGATGGGTACCACGCAGTATTCCTTTAAAGGGTCTGCGTTTGCTCCCCCAAGCTCACCAAACCTCTCAGCCCCAAGAGGGTCCATTCTTATGTCTCAATCAGCTGTGGGTGTAGATATGGTGAATCCAGGTGGCATCACAGCCCCTGAACGAATTTTGTAAGAATTTCTCTCTCTTTCACGGTCTTTGTTCACGGGTATTTTAAAGTATTTGATTTTTGTAATGGGGTTTAGCTGCTTTTCACTGCTGTGTTTCTGCCGCTTTACACCCACTTGACTCACTTACAGAGAGATATCAATACATAGGTTTTAACATTCTTACTAGTCAGATATATTCTTGGGCGGTGAATAGGGGGTGTTGAGTCCAGTTCACTGAGCAAGGAGTAGGTCTTGTCTATTACATATTGGGTTTATGGAACGGTATCTGAGCTAATTTGAAACCCTTGTTTTATGCATCACCCCACCTCTCCTTTCCCGTTAAGCAGCCATAGTGTGTTTTCTAAACGTGTGACTCTATTCTGTTTTGTAATTCAGTTCAAGTGTAGCGGTTTTTCCATTCCCTCTATAAGTGATATCTTATGATAAGTGTCTTTTTCTGTGTGCCTTATTTCACTTAGAATCGTCGTAGCTAAATCCACTCATCATGCTGCTACTAGCCTTATGACGTTGATTTCATGGCTGAGTGATATTCCATTGTACATAAGGACCACAACTTCTTTATCCATTTTTCTCTTTCCTGGGATATTTAAGGTGTAACGAAGTGGAGGTTCTTGTCAACAGGGCAGCCCTAAACTTTGGGGTGCCTGTGTCTTGCTGATTTTTAGTTTTCCCAATTTATACGCCCATGAGTGGAAGTGCCCTATGCTCTCTAAACTGAGTTTTTTAGATGTTTCAGGACACACCGTACACTTCTCCAGAGTGGCTGTTGGCAATTTACATCCCGCACATCAGCGTAGCAAGGCTCCCGTTTCTCCTTGGCCTGTCCTACATTTCTGGTTTTGACACTTTATTCAGCATGGCCCTTTTGACCGATGGGAAGCGAGACTTCTTTGTAGCGCTGATTTGCCTTTCCAGGTTGCTTGGTTGGCCAAAAAGGGCGTATGCGTTTTTTCCTGAATATATTCAGGAAAAAACGCATACGCCCTTTTTGGCCAAGGGCATCATTGTGGAGGTTTTGCCTCTTTTCCTGTGCTTTGAAGGCGATTCGAATCTACCTCCTGAAATCTGTTTCCTGCAATTCTGCCTTGCTTTCAAATCCTCTTCGTTGCCTTCCCTCGATATATTGTGGACGAGAGTTATCATTTATAACTCTGCAGGTTTGTGAATTGCAGTGCCCCTGAGCTCCATTTTTCAACTCGCTTTCTTGGGAGCTGGCCGCAAAAGCGCAGGATTGCTTCAGGCCCTATTTTGGTTCCGGGCGCAGGCTGAGCCTGTGGTTAATTCTTCTTCCTGATGGGAAAATAGAGTGAGCTGTGCCTGTCCCAACACCTAGAGCTAGTCTCTCATTGGTTCCCCCTCTTCCCGTTCATCCTCAGCACAAATTGCAACCTGTACGGAACAGGAGGTTAAAGGTGCTGATTCTCCAAGGAGGGAGATTGCTAGTAAAGCGGCTGGAATGGCGAACCCGAGCACAAGGAGATGAGAAATGAGGAGCGTTTTAGAAACCTTTCCCGATCACACGGTGTACCATCTTCTGGGTTTCTGATGCATGTTTTCGATGTAGGAAGATACCCTTTAACCTGGAGATTTGGGACCCATGGGATGGGTACCACGCAGTATTCCTTTAAAGGGTCTGCGTTTGCTCCCCCAACCTCACCAAACCTCTCAGCCCCAAGAGGGTCCATCCTTATGTCTCAATCAGCTGTGGGTCTAGATATGGTCAATCCAGGTGGCATCACAGCCCCTGAACGAATTTTGTAAGAATTTCTCTCTCTTTCACGGTCTTTGTTCACGGGTATTTTAAAGTATTTGATTTTTATAATGGGGTTTAGCTGCTTTTCACTGCTGTGTTTCTGCCGCTTTACACCCACTTGACTCACTTACAGAGAGATATCAATACATAGGTTTTAACATTCTTACTAGTCAGATATATTCTTGGGCGGTGAATAGGGGGTGTTGAATCCAGTTCACTGAGCAAGGAGTAGGTCTTTTCTATTACATATTGGGTTTATGGAACGGTATCTGAGCTAATTTCAAACCCTTGTTTTATGCATCACCCCACCTCTCCTTTCCCGTTAAGCAGCCATAGTGTGTGTTCTAAACGTGTGACTCTGTTCTGTTTTGTAATTCAGTTCAAGTGTAGCGGTTTTTCCATTCCCTCTATAAGTGATATCTTATGATAAGTGTCTTTTTCTGTGTGACTTATTGCACTTAGAATCCTCGTAGCTCAATCCACTCACCATGCTGCTACTAGCCTTATGACGTTGATTTCATGGCTGAGTGATATTCCATTGTACATAAGGACCACAACTTCTTTATCCATTTTTCTCTTTCCTGGGATATTTAAGGTGTAACGAAGTGGAGGTTCTTGTCAACAGGGCAGCCCTAAACTTTGGGGTGCCTGTGTCTTGCTGATTTTTAGTTTTCCCAATTTATACGCCCATGAGTGGAAGTGCCCTATGCTCTGTAAGGTGAGTTTTTTAGATGTTTCAGGACACACCGTACACTTCTCGAGAGTGGCTGTTGGCAATTTACATCCCGCCCATCAGCGTAGCAAGGCTCCCGTTTCTCCATGGCCTGTCCTGCATTTCTGGTTTTGACACTTTATTCAGCATGGCCCTTTTGACCGATGGGAAGCGAGACTTCGTTGTAGCGCTGATTTGCCTTTCCAGGTTGCTTGGTGGGCCAAAAAGGGCGTATGCGTTTTTTAATAAATATATTCAGGAAAAAACGCATACGCCCTTTTTGGCCAAGGGCATCATTGTCGAGGTTTCGCCGCTTTTGCTGTGCTTTAAAGGCGATTCGAATCTACCTCCTGAAATCTGTTTCCTGCAATTTTGCGTTGCTTTCAAATCCTCTTCGTTGCCTTCCCTCAAAATATTTGTGGCCGAGAGTTATCATTTATAACTCTGCAGGTTTGTGAATTGCAGTGCCCCTGAGCTCCATTTTTCAACTCACTTTCTTGAAGGCTGGCCGCAAAAGCGCAGGATTGCTTCAGGCCCTATTCTGGTTCCGGGCGCAGGCTGAGCCTGTGGTTAATTCTTCTTCCTGATGGGAAAATAGTGTGGCCTGTGTCTGTCCCAACACCTAGAGCTAGTCTCTCATTGGTTCCCCCTCTTCCCGTTCATCGTCAGGACAAATTGCAACCTGTACGGAACAGGAGGTTAGAGGTGCTGATTCTCCAAGGAGGGAGATTGCTAGTAAAGCAGCTGGCATCGCGAACCCTAGCACAAGGAGATGAGAATTGAAGAGCGTTTTAGAAACGTTTCCCGATCACACGGTGTACCATCTTCTGGGTTTCTCATGCATGTTTTCGATGTAGGAAGATGCCCTTGAACCTGGAGATTTGGGACCCATGGGATGGGTACCACGCAGTATTCCTTTAAAGGGTCTGCGTTTGCTCCCCCAACCTCACCAAACCTCTCAGCCCCTGAGTGTCCACCGTTATGTCTCAATCAGCTGTGGGTCTAGGTATTGTCAATCCATGTGGCATCACAGCCCCTGAACGAATTTTGTAAGAATTTCTCTCTCTTTCACTGTCTTTGTTTCACGGGTTTTTTAAAGTAATTGATGTTTTTTTTTAAATATAAGCAAATTTTTTTTTTAAGATTTCTTTAGTGATTGATTGATTGATTGATTGCTATGTTGGGTCTTCGTTTCTGTGCTAGGGCTTTCTCCAGGTGTGGCAAGTGGGGGCCACTCTTCATCGCGGTGCGCGGGCCTCTCACTATTGTGGCCTCTCTTGTGGCGGAGCACAGGCTCCAGACGCGCAGGCTCAGTAGTTGTGGCTCACGGGCCTAGTTGCTCCACGGCATGTGGGATCTTCCCAGACCAGGGCTCGAACCCGTGTTTCCTGCATTAGCAGGCAGATTCTCAACCACTGCGCAACCAGGGAAGCCCAGTAATTGATTTTTATAATGGGGTTTAGCTGCTTTTCACTGCTGTGTTTATGCCGCTTTACATCCACATGTCTCACTTACAGAGAGATATCAATACATAGGTTTTAAGATTCTTACTAGTCAGATATATTCTACGGCGGTGAATAGGAGATGTTGAGTCCAGTTCACTGAGCAAGGAGTAGGTCTTGTCTATTACATATTGGGTTTATGGAACGGTATCTGAGCTAATTTCAAACCCTTGTTTTATGCATCACCCCACCTCTCCCTTCCCGTTAAGCAGCCATAGTGTGTTTTCTAAACGTGTGACGCTGTTCTGTTTTGTAATTCAGTTCAAGTGTAGCGGTTTTTCCATTCCCTCTATAAGTGATATCTTAGGATCAGTGTCTTTTTCTGTGTGACTTTTTTCACTTAGAATCGTCTTACCTAAATCCACTCATCATGCTGCTACTAGCCTTATGACGTTGATTTCATGGCTGAGTGATATTCCTTTGTACATAAGGACCACAACTTCTTTATGCATTTTTCTCTTTCCTGGGATATTTAAGGTGTAACGAAGTGGAGGTTCTTGTCAACAGAGCAGCCCTAAACTTTGGGGTGCCTGTGTCTTGCTGATTTTTAGTTTTCCCAATTTATACGCCCATGAGTGGAAGTGCCCTATGCTCTGTAAGCTGAGGTTTTTAGATGTTTCAGGACACACCGTACACTTCTCCAGAGTGGCTGTTGGCAATTTACATCCCGCTCATCAGCGTAGCAAGGTTCCCGTTTCTCCATGGCCTGTCCTCTATTTCTGGTTTTGACACTTTATTCAGCATGGCCCTTTTGACCGATGGGAAGCGAGACTTCTTTGTAGCGCTGATTTGCCTTTCCAGGTTGCTTGGTTGGCCAAAAAGGGCGTATGCGTTTTTTCCTGAATATATTCAGGAAAAAACGCATACGCCCTTTTTGGCCAAGGGCATCATTGTCGAGGTTTCGCCGCTTTTCCTGTGCTTTAAAGGCGATTGGAATCTACCTCCTGAAATCTGTTTCCTGCAATTCTGCCTTGCTTTCAAATCCTCTTCGTTGCCTTCCCTCAAAATATTTGTGGCCGAGAGTTATCATTTATAACTCTGCAGATCTGTGAATTGCAGTGCCCCTGAGCTCCATTTTTCAACTCGCTTTCTTGAAGGCTGGCCGCAAAAGCGCAGGATTGCTTCAGGCCCTATTCTGGTTCCGGGCGCAGGCTGAGCCTGTGGTTAATTCTTCTTCCTGATGGGAAAATAGAGTGGCCTGTGTCTGTCCCAACACCTAGAGCTAGTCTCTCATTGGTTCCCCCTCTTCCCGTTCATCGTCAGGACAAATTGCAACCTGTACGGAACAGGAGGTTAGAGGTGCTGTTTCTCCAAGGAGGGAGATTGCTAGTAAAGCGGCTGGAATGGCGAACCCGAGCACAAGGAGATGATAAATGAAGAGCGTTTTAGAAACGTTTCCCGATCACACGGTGTACCATCTTCTGGGTTTCTCATGCATGTTTTCGATGTAGGAAGATACCCTTGAAACTGGAGATTTGGGACCCCTGGGATGGGTACCACGCAGTATTTCTTTAAAGGGTCTGTGTTTTCTCTCCCAACTTCACCAAACCTCTCAGCCCCTGAGTGTCCACCCTTATGACTGAATCAGCTGTGGGTCTAGATATGGTCAATCCAGGTGGCATCACAGCCCCTGAACGAATTTTGTAAGAATTTCTCTCTCTTTCACTGTCTTTGTTTCACGGGTTTTTTAAAGTAAGTGATTTTTATAATGGGGTTTAGCTCCTTTTCACTGCTGTGTTTCTGCCGCTTTACACCCACTTGATTCACTTACAGAGAGATATCAATTCATAGGTTTTAACATTCTTATTAGTCAGATATATTCTTGGGTGGTGAATAGGGGGTGTTGAGTCCAGTTCACTGAGCAAGGAGTAGGTCTTGTCTATTACATATTGGGTTTATGGAACGGTATCTGAGCTAATTTGAAACCCTTGTTTTATGCATCACCCCACCTCTCCTTTCCCGTTAAGCAGCCATAGTGTGTTTTCTAAACGTGTGACTCTATTCTGTTTTGTAAGTCAGTTCAAGTGTAGCGGTTTTTCCATTCCCTCTATAAGTGATATCTTCTGATAAGTGTCTTTTTCTGTGTGCCTTATTTCACTTAGAATCGTCGTAGCTAAATCCACTCATCATGCTGCTACTAGCCTTATGACGTTGATTTCATGGCTGAGTGATATTCCATTGTACATAAGGACCACAACTTCTTTATCCATTTTTCTCTTTCCTGGGATATTTAAGGTGAAACGAAGTGGAGGCTCTTGTCAACAGGGCAGCCCTAAACTTTGGGATGCCTGTGTCTTGCTGATTTTTAGTTTTCCCAATTTATACGCCCATGTGTGGAAGTGCCCTATGCTCTGTAAGCTGAGTTTTTTAGATGTTTCAGGACACACCGTACACTTCTCCAGAGTGGCTGTTGGCAATTTACATCCCGCCCATCAGCGTAGCAAGGCTCCCGTTTCTCCATAGCCTGTCCTGCATTTCTGGTTTTGACACTTTATTCAGCATGGCCCATTTGACCGATGGGAAGCGAGACTTCGTTGTAGCGCTGATTTGCCTTTCCAGGTTGCTTGGTTGGCCAAAAAGGGCGTATGCGTTTTTTAATAAATATATTCAGGAAAAAACGCATACGCCCTTTTTGGCCAAGGGCATCATTGTCGAGGTTTCGCCGCTTTTCCTGTGCTTTAAAGGCGATTCGAATCTACCTCCTGAAATCTGTTTCCTGCAATTCTGCCTTGCTTTCAAATCCTCTTCGTTGCCTTCCCTCAAAATATTTGTGGCCGAGAGTTATCATTTTTACCTCTGCAGGTTTGTGAATTGCAGTGCCCCTGAGCTCCATTTTTCAACTCGCTTTCTTGGGAGCTGGCCGCAAAAGCGCAGGATTGCTTCAGGCCCTATTTTGGTTCCGGGCGCAGGCTGAGCCTGTGGTTAATTCTTCTTCCTGATGGGAAAATAGAGTGAGCTGTGCCTGTCCCAACACCTAGAGCTAGTCTCTCATTGGTTCCCCCTCTTCCCGTTCATCCTCAGCACAAATTGCAACCTGTACGGAACAGGAGGTTAAAGGTGCTGATTCTCCAAGGAGGGAGATTGCTAGTAAAGCGGCTGGAATGGCGAACCCGAGCAAAGGAGATGAGAAATGAGGAGCGTTTTAGAAACCTTTCCCGATCACACGGTGTACCATCTTCTGGGTTTCTGATGCATGTTTTCGATGTAGGAAGATACCCTTGAACCTGGAGATTTGAGACCCATGGGATGGGTACCACGCAGTATTCCTTTAAAGGGTCTGCGTTTGCTCCCCCAAGGTCACCAAACCTCTCAGCCCCAAGAGGGTCCATTCTTATGTCTCAATCAGCTGTGGGTGTAGATATGGTGAATCCAGGTGGCATCACAGCCCCTGAACGAATTTTGTAAGAATTTCTCTCTCTTTCACGGTCTTTGTTCACGGGTATTTTAAAGTATTTGATTTTTGTAATGGGGTTTAGCTGCTTTTCACTGCTGTGTTTCTGCCGCTTTACACCCACTTGACTCACTTACAGAGAGATATCAATACATAGGTTTTAACATTCTTACTAGTCAGATATATTCTTGGGCGGTGAATAGGGGGTGTTGAGTCCAGTTCACTGAGCAAGGAGTAGGTCTTGTCTATTACATATTGAGTTTATGGAACGGTATCTGAGCTAATTTGAAACCCTTGTTTTATGCATCACCCCACCTCTCCTTTCCCGTTAAGCAGCCATAGTGTGTTTTCTAAACGTGTGACTCTATTCTGTTTTGTAATTCAGTTCAAGTGTAGCGGTTTTTACATTCCCTCTATAAGTGATATCTTATGATAAGTGTCTTTTTCTGTGTGCCTTATTTCACTTAGAATCGTCGTAGCTAAATCCACTCATCATGCTGCTACTAGCCTTATGACGTTGATTTCATGGCTGAGTGATATTCCATTGTACATAAGGACCACAACTTCTTTATCCATTTTTCTCTTTCCTGGGATATTTAAGGTGTAACGAAGTGGAGGTTCTTGTCAACAGGGCAGCCCTAAACTTTGGGGTGCCTGTGTCTTGCTGATTTTTAGTTTTCCCAATTTATACGCCCATGAGTGGAAGTGCCCTATGCTCTCTAAACTGAGTTTTTTAGATGTTTCAGGACACACCGTACACTTCTCCAGAGTGGCTGTTGGCAATTTACATCCCGCACATCAGCGTAGCAAGGCTCCTGTTTCTCCTTGGCCTGTCCTACATTTCTGGTTTTGACACTTTATTCAGCATGGCCCTTTTGACCGATGGGAAGCGAGACTTCTTTGTAGCGCTGATTTGCCTTTCCAGGTTGCTTGGTTGGCCAAAAAGGGCGTATGCGTTTTTTCCTGAATATATTCAGGAAAAAACGCATACGCCCTTTTTGGCCAAGGGCATCATTGTGGAGGTTTTGCCTCTTTTCCTGTGCTTTGAAGGCGATTCGAATCTACCTCCTGAAATCTGTTTCCTGCAATTCTGCCTTGCTTTCAAATCCTCTTCGTTGCCTTCCCTCGATATATTGTGGACGAGAGTTATCATTTATAACTCTGCAGGTTTGTGAATTGCAGTGCCCCTGAGCTCCATTTTTCAACTCGCTTTCTTGGGAGCTGGCCGCAAAAGCGCAGGATTGCTTCAGGCCCTATTCTGGTTCCGGGCGGCAGGCTGAGCCTGTGGTTAATTCTTCTTCCTGATGGGAAAATAGAGTGGCCTGTGCCTGTCCCAACACCTAGAGCTAGTCTCTCATTGGTTCCCCCTCTTCCCGTTCATCCTCAGGACAAATTGCAACGTGTACGGAACAGGAGGTTAAAGGTGTTGATTCTCCAAGGAGGGAGATTGCTAGTAAAGCGGCTGGAATGGCGAACCCGAGTACAAGGAGATGAGAAATGAGGAGCGTTTTAGAAACCTTTCCCGATCACACGGTGTACCATCTTCTGGGTTTCTGATGCATGTTTTCGATGTAGGAAGATACCCTTGAAACTGGAGATTTGGGACCCATGGGATGGGTACCACGCAGTATTCCTTTAAAGGGTCTGCGTTTTCTCCCCCAACCTCACCAAACCTCTCAGCCCCAAGAGTGTCCACCCTTATGTCTCAATCAGCTGTGGGTCTAGATATGGTCAATACAGGTGGCATCACAGCCCCTGAACGAATTTGGTAAGAATTTCTCTCTCTTTCACTGTCTTTGTTTCACGGGTTTTTAAAAGTAATTGATTTTTATAATGGGGTTTAGCTGCTTTTCACTACTGTGTTTATGCCGCTTTACACCCACTAGACTCACTTACAGAGAGATATCAATACATAGGTTTTAAGATTCTTACTAGTCAGATATATTCTTGGGCGGTGAATAGGGGGTGTTGAGTCCAGTTCACTGAGCAAGGAGTAGGTCTTGTCTATTACATATTGGGTTTATGGAACGGTATCTGAGCTAATTTCAAACCCTTGTTTTATGCATCACCCCACCTCTCCTTTCCCGTTAAGCAGCCATAGTGTGTTTTCTAAACGTGTGACTCTATTCTGTTTTGTAATTCAGTTCAAGTGTAGCGGTTTTTCCATTCCCTCTATAAGTGATATCTTATGATAAGTGTCTTTTTCTGTGTGCCTTATTTCACTTAGAATCGTCGTAGCTAAATCCACTCATCATGCTGCTACTTGCCTTATGACGTTGATTTCATGGCTGAGTGATATTCCATTGTAAATAAGGACCACAACTTCTTTATGCATTTTTCTCTTTCCTGGGATATTTAAGGTGAAATGAAGTGGAGGCTCTTGTCAATAGGGCAGCCCTAAACTTTGGGGTGCCTGTGTCTTGCTGATTTTTAGTTTTCCCAATTTATACGCCCATGAGTGGAAGTGCCCTATGCTCTGTAAGCTGAGTTTTTTAGATGTTTCAGGACACACCGTACACTCCTCCAGAGTGGCTGTTGGCAATTTACATCCCGCTCATCAGCGTAGCAAGGCTCCTGTTTTTCCATGGCCTGTCCTGCATTTCTGGTTTTGACACTTTATTCAGCATGGCCCTTTTGACCGATGGGAAGCGAGACTTCTTTGTAGCGCTGATTTGCCTTTCCAGGTTGCTTGGTTGGCCAAAAAGGGCGTATGCGTTTTTTCCTGAATATATTCAGGAAAAAACGCATACGCCCTTTTTGGCCAAGGGCATCATTGTCGAGGTTTTGCCGCTTTTCCTGTGCCTAAAAGGCGATTCGAATCTACCTCCTGAAATCTGTTTCCTGCAATTCTGCCTTGCTTTCAAATCCTCTTCGTTGCCTTCCCTCAAAATATTTTTGGCCGAGAGTTATCATTTTTAACTCTGCAGGTTTGTGAATTGCAGTGCCCCTGAGCTCCATTTTTCAACTCGCTTTCTTGGGAGCTGGTCGCAAAAGCGCAGGATTGCTTCAGGCCCTATTCTGGTTCCGGGCGCAGGCTGAGCCTGTGGTTAATTCTTCTTCCTGATGGGAAAATAGAGTGAGCTGTGCCTGTCCCATCACCTAGAGCTAGTCTCTCATTGGTTCCCCCTCTTCCCGTTCATCCTCAGGACAAATTGCAACCTGTACGGAACAGGAGGTTAAAGGTGCTGATTCTCCAAGGAGGGAGATTGCTAGTAAAGCGGCTGGAATTGCGAACCCGAGCACAGGAGATGAGAAATGAGGTGCGTTTTAGAAACGTTTCCCGATCACACGGTGTACCATCTTCTGGGTTTCTCATGCATGTTTTCGATGTAGGAAGATGCCCTTGAACCTGGAGATTTGGGACCCATGGGATGGGTACCACGCAGTATTCCTTTAAAGGGTCTGCGTTTGCTCCCCCAACCTCACCAAACCTCTCAGCCCCTGAGTGTCCACCGTTATGTCTCAATCACCTGTGGGTCTAGGTATGGTCAATCCAGGTGGCATCACAGCCCCTGAACGAATTTTGTAAGAATTTCTCTCTCTTTCACTGTCTTTGTTTCACGGGTTTTTTTAAGTAATTGATTTTTTTTTAAATATAAGCACATTTTTTTTAAGATTTCTTTAGTGATTGATTGATTGATTGATTGCTATGTTGGGTCTTCGTTTCTGTGCTAGGGCTTTCTCCAGTTGTGGCAAGTGGGGGCCACTCTTCATCGCGGTGCGCGGGCCTCTCACTATTGTGGCCTCTCTTGTGGCGGAGCACAGGCTCCATACGCGCAGGCTCAGTAGTTGTGGCTCACGGGCCTAGTTGCTTCACGGCATGTGGGATCTTCCCAGACCAGGGCTCGAACCCGTGTTTCCTGCATTAGCAGGCAGATTCTCAACCACTGCGCAACCAGGGAAGTCCAGTAATTGATTTTTATAATGGGGTTTAGCTGCTTTTCACTGCTGTGTTTCTGCCGCTTTACACCCACTTGACTCACTTACAGAGAGATATCAATACATAGGTTTTAACATTCTTACTAGTCAGATATATTCTTGGGTGGTGAATAGGGGGTGTTGAGTCCAGTTCACTGAGCAAGGAGTAGGTCTTGTCTATTACATATTGGGTTTATGGAACAGTATCTGAGCTAATTTGAAACCCTTGTTTTATGCATCACCCCACCTCTCCTTTCCCGTTAAGCAGCCATAGTGTGTTTTCTAAACGTGTGACTCTATTCTGTTTTGTAATTCAGTTCAAGTGTAGCGGTTTTTCCATTCCCTCTATAAGTGATATCTTATGATAAGTGTCTTTTTCTGTGTGCCTTATTTCACTTAGAATCGTCGTAGCTAAATCCACTCATCATGCTGCTACTAGCCTTATGACGTTGATTTCATGGCTGAGTGATATTCCATTGTACATAAGGACCACAACTTCTTTATCCATTTTTCTCTTTCCTGGGATATTTAAGGTGAAACGAAGTGGAGGCTCTTGTCAACAGGGCAGCCCTAAACTTTGGGATGCCTGTGTCTTGCTGATTTTTAGTTTTCCCAATTTATACGCCCATGTGTGGAAGTGCCCTATGCTCTGTAAGCTGAGTTTTTTAGATGTTTCAGGACACACCGTACACTTCTCCAGAGTGGCTGTTGGCAATTTACATCCCGCCCATCAGCGTAGCAAGGCTCCCGTTTCTCCATAGCCTGTCCTGCATTTCTGGTTTTGACACTTTATTCAGCATGGCCCATTTGACCGATGGGAAGCGAGACTTCGTTGTAGCGCTGATTTGCCTTTCCAGGTTGCTTGGTTGGCCAAAAAGGGCGTATGCGTTTTTTAATAAATATATTCAGGAAAAAACGCATACGCCCTTTTTGGCCAAGGGCATCATTGTCGAGGTTTCGCCGCTTTTCCTGTGCTTTAAAGGCGATTCGAATCTACCTCCTGAAATCTGTTTCCTGCAATTCTGCCTTGCTTTCAAATCCTCTTCGTTGCCTTCCCTCAAAATATTTGTGGCCGAGAGTTATCATTTTTACCTCTGCAGGTTTGTGAATTGCAGTGCCCCTGAGCTCCATTTTTCAACTCGCTTTCTTGGGAGCTGGCCGCAAAAGCGCAGGATTGCTTCAGGCCCTATTTTGGTTCCGGGCGCAGGCTGAGCCTGTGGTTAATTCTTCTTCCTGATGGGAAAATAGAGTGAGCTGTGCCTGTCCCAACACCTAGAGCTAGTCTCTCATTGGTTCCCCCTCTTCCCGTTCATCCTCAGCACAAATTGCAACCTGTACGGAACAGGAGGTTAAAGGTGCTGATTCTCCAAGGAGGGAGATTGCTAGTAAAGCGGCTGGAATGGCGAACCCGAGCAAAGGAGATGAGAAATGAGGAGCGTTTTAGAAACCTTTCCCGATCACACGGTGTACCATCTTCTGGGTTTCTGATGCATGTTTTCGATGTAGGAAGATACCCTTGAACCTGGAGATTTGAGACCCATGGGATGGGTACCACGCAGTATTCCTTTAAAGGGTCTGCGTTTGCTCCCCCAAGCTCACCAAACCTCTCAGCCCCAAGAGGGTCCATTCTTATGTCTCAATCAGCTGTGGGTGTAGATATGGTGAATCCAGGTGGCATCACAGCCCCTGAACGAATTTTGTAAGAATTTCTCTCTCTTTCACGGTCTTTGTTCACGGGTATTTTAAAGTATTTGATTTTTGTAATGGGGTTTAGCTGCTTTTCACTGCTGTGTTTCTGCCGCTTTACACCCACTTGACTCACTTACAGAGAGATATCAATACATAGGTTTTAACATTCTTACTAGTCAGATATATTCTTGGGCGGTGAATAGGGGGTGTTGAGTCCAGTTCACTGAGCAAGGAGTAGGTCTTGTCTATTACATATTGGGTTTATGGAACGGTATCTGAGCTAATTTGAAACCCTTGTTTTATGCATCACCCCACCTCTCCTTTCCCGTTAAGCAGCCATAGTGTGTTTTCTAAACGTGTGACTCTATTCTGTTTTGTAATTCAGTTCAAGTGTAGCGGTTTTTACATTCCCTCTATAAGTGATATCTTATGATAAGTGTCTTTTTCTGTGTGCCTTATTTCACTTAGAATCGTCGTAGCTAAATCCACTCATCATGCTGCTACTAGCCTTATGACGTTGATTTCATGGCTGAGTGATATTCCTTTGTACATAAGGACCACAACTTCTTTATCCATTTTTCTCTTTCCTGGGATATTTAAGGTGTAACGAAGTGGAGGTTCTTGTCAACAGGGCAGCCCTAAACTTTGGGGTGCCTGTGTCTTGCTGATTTTTAGTTTTCCCAATTTATACGCCCATGAGTGGAAGTGCCCTATGCTCTCTAAACTGAGTTTTTTAGATGTTTCAGGACACACCGTACACTTCTCCAGAGTGGCTGTTGGCAATTTACATCCCGCACATCAGCGTAGCAAGGCTCCTGTTTCTCCTTGGCCTGTCCTACATTTCTGGTTTTGACACTTTATTCAGCATGGCCCTTTTGACCGATGGGAAGCGAGACTTCTTTGTAGCGCTGATTTGCCTTTCCAGGTTGCTTGGTTGGCCAAAAAGGGCGTATGCGTTTTTTCCTGAATATATTCAGGAAAAAACGCATACGCCCTTTTTGGCCAAGGGCATCATTGTGGAGGTTTTGCCTCTTTTCCTGTGCTTTGAAGGCGATTCGAATCTACCTCCTGAAATCTGTTTCCTGCAATTCTGCCTTGCTTTCAAATCCTCTTCGTTGCCTTCCCTCGATATATTGTGGACGAGAGTTATCATTTATAACTCTGCAGGTTTGTGAATTGCAGTGCCCCTGAGCTCCATTTTTCAACTCGCTTTCTTGGGAGCTGGCCGCAAAAGCGCAGGATTGCTTCAGGCCCTATTCTGGTTCCGGGCGGCAGGCTGAGCCTGTGGTTAATTCTTCTTCCTGATGGGAAAATAGAGTGGCCTGTGCCTGTCCCAACACCTAGAGCTAGTCTCTCATTGGTTCCCCCTCTTCCCGTTCATCCTCAGGACAAATTGCAACGTGTACGGAACAGGAGGTTAAAGGTGTTGATTCTCCAAGGAGGGAGATTGCTAGTAAAGCGGCTGGAATGGCGAACCCGAGTACAAGGAGATGAGAAATGAGGAGCGTTTTAGAAACCTTTCCCGATCACACGGTGTACCATCTTCTGGGTTTCTGATGCATGTTTTCGATGTAGGAAGATACCCTTGAAACTGGAGATTTGGGACCCATGGGATGGGTACCACGCAGTATTCCTTTAAAGGGTCTGCGTTTGCTCCCCCAACCTCACCAAACCTCTCAGCCCCAAGAGTGTCCACCCTTATGTCTCAATCAGCTGTGGGTCTAGATATGGTCAATACAGGTGGCATCACAGCCCCTGAACGAATTTGGTAAGAATTTCTCTCTCTTTCACTGTCTTTGTTTCACGGGTTTTTAAAAGTAATTGATTTTTATAATGGGGTTTAGCTGCTTTTCACTACTGTGTTTATGCCGCTTTACACCCACTAGACTCACTTACAGAGAGATATCAATACATAGGTTTTAAGATTCTTACTAGTCAGATATATTCTTGGGCGGTGAATAGGGGGTGTTGAGTCCAGTTCACTGAGCAAGGAGTAGGTCTTGTCTATTACATATTGGGTTTATGGAACGGTATCTGAGCTAATTTGAAACCCTTGTTTTATGCATCACCCCACCTCTCCTTTCCCGTTAAGCAGCCATAGTGTGTTTTCTAAACGTGTGACTCTATTCTGTTTTGTAATTCAGTTCAAGTGTAGCGGTTTTTCCATTCCCTCTATAAGTGATATCTTATGATAAGTGTCTTTTTCTGTGTGCCTTATTTCACTTAGAATCGTCGTAGCTAAATCCACTCATCATGCTGCTACTTGCCTTATGACGTTGATTTCATGGCTGAGTGATATTCCATTGTAAATAAGGACCACAACTTCTTTATGCATTTTTCTCTTTCCTGGGATATTTAAGGTGAAATGAAGTGGAGGCTCTTGTCAATAGGGCAGCCCTAAACTTTGGGGTGCCTGTGTCTTGCTGATTTTTAGTTTTCCCAATTTATACGCCCATGAGTGGAAGTGCCCTATGCTCTGTAAGCTGAGTTTTTTAGATGTTTCGGACACACCGTACACTCCTCCAGAGTGGCTGTTGGCAATTTACATCCCGCTCATCAGCGTAGCAAGGCTCCTGTTTTTCCATGGCCTGTCCTGCATTTCTGGTTTTGACACTTTATTCAGCATGGCCCTTTTGACCGATGGGAAGCGAGACTTCTTTGTAGCGCTGATTTGCCTTTCCAGGTTGCTTGGTTGGCCAAAAAGGGCGTATGCGTTTTTTCCTGAATATATTCAGGAAAAAACGCATACGCCCTTTTTGGCCAAGGGCATCATTGTCGAGGTTTTGCCGCTTTTCCTGTGCCTAAAAGGCGATTCGAATCTACCTCCTGAAATCTGTTTCCTGCAATTCTGCCTTGCTTTCAAATCCTCTTCGTTGCCTTCCCTCAAAATATTTTTGGCCGAGAGTTATCATTTTTAACTCTGCAGGTTTGTGAATTGCAGTGCCCCTGAGCTCCATTTTTCAACTCGCTTTCTTGGGAGCTGGTCGCAAAAGCGCAGGATTGCTTCAGGCCCTATTCTGGTTCCGGGCGCAGGCTGAGCCTGTGGTTAATTCTTCTTCCTGATGGGAAAATAGAGTGAGCTGTGCCTGTCCCATCACCTAGAGCTAGTCTCTCATTGGTTCCCCCTCTTCCCGTTCATCCTCAGGACAAATTGCAACCTGTACGGAACAGGAGGTTAAAGGTGCTGATTCTCCAAGGAGGGAGATTGCTAGTAAAGCGGCTGGAATTGCGAACCCGAGCACAGGAGATGAGAAATGAGGTGCGTTTTAGAAACGTTTCCCGATCACACGGTGTACCATCTTCTGGGTTTCTCATGCATGTTTTCGATGTAGGAAGATGCCCTTGAACCTGCAGATTTGGGACCCATGGGATGGGTACCACGCAGTATTCCTTTAAAGGGTCTGCGTTTGCTCCCCCAACCTCACCAAACCTCTCAGCCCCTGAGTGTCCACCGTTATGTCTCAATCACCTGTGGGTCTAGGTATGGTCAATCCAGGTGGCATCACAGCCCCTGAACGAATTTTGTAAGAATTTCTCTCTCTTTCACTGTCTTTGTTTCACGGGTTTTTTTAAGTAATTGATTTTTTTTTAAATATAAGCACATTTTTTTTAAGATTTATTTAGTGATTGATTGATTGATTGATTGCTATGTTGGGTCTTCGTTTCTGTGCTAGGGCTTTCTCCAGTTGTGGCGGGTGGGGGCCACTCTTCATCGCGGTGCGCGGGCCTCTCACTATTGTGGCCTCTCTTGTGGCGGAGCACAGGCTCCATACGCGCAGGCTCAGTAGTTGTGGCTCACGGGCCTAGTTGCTTCACGGCATGTGGGATCTTCCCAGACCAGGGCTCGAACCCGTGTTTCCTGCATTAGCAGGCAGATTCTCAACCACTGCGCAACCAGGGAAGTCCAGTAATTGATTTTTATAATGGGGTTTAGCTGCTTTTCACTGCTGTGTTTCTGCCGCTTTACACCCACTTGACTCACTTACAGAGAGATATCAATACATAGGTTTTAACATTCTTACTAGTCAGATATATTCTTGGGTGGTGAATAGGGGGTGTTGAGTCCAGTTCACTGAGCAAGGAGTAGGTCTTGTCTATTACATATTGGGTTTATGGAACAGTATCTGAGCTAATTTGAAACCCTTGTTTTATGCATCACCCCACCTCTCCTTTCCCGTTAAGCAGCCATAGTGTGTTTTCTAAACGTGTGACTCTATTCTGTTTTGTAATTCAGTTCAAGTGTAGCGGTTTTTCCATTCCCTCTATAAGTGATATCTTATGATAAGTGTCTTTTTCTGTGTGCCTTATTTCACTTAGAATCGTCGTAGCTAAATCCACTCATCATGCTGCTACTTGCCTTATGACGTTGATTTCATGGCTGAGTGATATTCCATTGTACATAAGGACCACAACTTCTTTATCTATTTTTCTCTTTCCTGGGATATTTAAGGTGAAATGAAGTGGAGGCTCTTGTCAATAGGGCAGCCCTAAACTTTGGGGTGCCTGTGTCTTGCTGATTTTTAGTTTTCCCAATTTATACGCCCATGAGTGGAAGTGCCCTAAGCTCTGTAAGCTGAGTTTTTTAGGTGTTTCAGGACACACCGTACACTCCTCCAGAGTGGCTGTTGGCAATTTACATCCCGCCCATCAGCGTAGCAAGGCTCCCGTTTTTCCATGGACTGTCCTGCATTTCTGGTTTTGACACTTTATTCAGCATGGCCCTTTTGACCAATGGGAAGCGAGACTTCTTTGTAGCGCTGATTTGCCTTTCCAGGTTGCTTGGTTGGCCAAAAAGGGCGTATGCGTTTTTTCCTGAATATATTCAGGAAAAAACGCATACGCCCTTTTTGGCCAAGGGCATCATTGTCGAGGATTTGCCGCTTTTCCTGTGCTTTAAGGGCGATTCGAATCTACCTCCTGAAATCTGTTTCCTGCAATTCTGCCTTGTTTTCAAATCCTCTTCGTTGCCTTCCCTCAAAATATTTGTGGCCGAGAGTTATCATTTTTAACTCTGCAGGTTTGTGAATTGCAGTGCCCCTGAGCTCCATTTTTCAACTCGCTTTCTTGGGAGCTGGCCGCAAAAGCGCAGGATTGCTTCAGGCCCTATTCTGGTTCCGGGCGCAGGCTGAGCCTGTGGTTAATTCTTCTTCCTGATGGGAAAATAGAGTGAGCTGTGCCTGTCCCAACACCTAGAGCTAGTCTCTCATTGGTTCCCCCTCTTCCCGTTCATCGTCAGGACAAATTGCAACCTGTTCGGAACAGGAGGTTAGAGGTGCTGATTCTCCAAGGAGGGAGATTGCTAGTAAAGCGGCTGGAATGGTGAACCCGAGCACAAGGAGATGAGAAATGAGGAGCGTTTTAGAAACGTTTCCCGATCACACGGTGTACCATCTTCTGGGTTTCTCATGCATGTTTTCGATGTAGGAAGATGCCCTTGAACCTGGAGATTTGGGACCCCTGGGATGGGTACCACGCAGTATTCCTTTAAAGGGTCTGCGTTTGCTCCCCCAACCTCACCAAACCTCTCAGCCCCAAGAGGGTCCATCCTTATGTCTCAATCAGCTGTGGGTGTAGATATGGTCAATCCAGGTGGCATCACAGCCCCTGAACGAATTTGGTAAGAATTTCTCTCTCTTTCACGGTCTTTGTTCACGGGTATTTTAAAGTATTTGATTTTTATAATGGGGTTTAGCTGCTTTTCACTGCTGTGTTTCTGCCGCTTTACACCCACTTGACTCACTTACAGAGAGATATAAATACATAGGTTTTAACATTCTTACTAGTCAGATATATTCTTGGGCGGTGAATAGGGGGTGTTGAGTCCAGTTCACTGAGCAAGGAGTAGGTCTTGTCTATTACATATTGGGTTTATGGAACGGTATCTGAGCTAATTTGAAACCCTTGTTTTATGCATCACCCCACCTCTCCTTTCCCGTTAAGCAGCCATAGTGTGTTTTCTAAACGTGTGACTCTGTTCTGTTTTGTAAGTCAGTTCAAGTGTAGCGGTTTTTACATTCCCTCTATAAGTGATATCTTCTGATAAGTGTCTTTTTCTGTGTGACTTATTTCACTTAGAATCGTCGTAGCCAAATCCACTCATCATGCTGCTACTAGCCTTATGACGTTGATTTCATGGCTGAGTGATATTCCATTGTACATAAGGACCACAACTTCTTTATCCATTTTTCTCTTTCCTGGGATATTTAAGGTGAAATGAAGTGGAGGCTCTTGTCAACAGGGCAGCCCTAAACTTTGGGGTGCCTGTGTCTTGCTGATTTTTAGTTTTCCCAATTTATACCCCCATGAGTGGAAGTGCCCTATGCTCTGTAAGCTGAGTTTTTTAGATGTTTCAGGACACACCGTACACTTCTCCAGAGTGGCTGTTGGCAATTTACATCCCGCCCATCAGCGTAGCAAGGCTCCCGTTTCTCCATGGCCTGTCCTGCATTTCTGGTTTTGACACTTTATTCAGCATGGCCCTTTTGACCGATGGGAAGCGAGACTTCTTTGTAGCGCTGATTTGCCTTTCCAGGTTGCTTGGTTGGCCAAAAAGGGCGTATGCGTTTTTTCCTGAATATATTCAGGAAAAAACGCATACGCCCTTTTTGGCCAAGGGCATCATTGTCGAGGTTTTGCCGCTTTTCCTGTGCTTTAAAGGCGATTCGAATCTACCTCCTGAAATCTGTTTCCTGCAATTCTGCCTTGCTTTCAAATCCTCTTCGTTGTCTTCCCTCAAAATATTTGTGGCCGAGAGTTATCATTTTTAACTCTGCAGGTTTGTGAATTGCAGTGCCCCTGAGCTCCATTTTTCAACTCGCTTTCTTGGGAGCTGGCCGCAAAAGCGCAGGATTGCTTCAGGCCCTATTCTGGTTCCGGGCGCAGGCTGAGCCTGTGGTTAATTCTTCTTCCTGATGGGAAAATAGAGTGAGCTGTGCCTGTCCCAACACCTAGAGCTAGTCTCTCATTGGTTCCCCCTCTTCCCGTTCATCCTCAGGACAAATTGCAACCTGTACGGAACAGGAGGTTAAAGGTGCTGATTCTCCAAGGAGGGAGATTGCTAGTAAAGCGGCTGGAATGGCGAACCCGAGCACAGGAGATGAGAAATGAGGTGCGTTTTAGAAACGTTTCCCGATCACACGGTGTACCATCTTCTGGGTTTCTCATGCGTGTTTTCGATGTAGGAAGATGCCCTTGAACGTGGAGATTTGGGACCCCTGGGATGGGTACCACGCAGTATTCCTTTAAAGGGTCTGCGTTTGCTCCCCCAACCTCACCAAACCTCTCAGCCCCTGAGTGTCCACCGTTATGTCTCAATCACCTGTGGGTCTAGGTATGGTCAATCCAGGTGGCATCACAGCCCCTGAACGAATTTTGTAAGAATTTCTCTCTCTTTCACTGTCTTTGTTTCACGGGTTTTTTAAAGTAATTGATTTTTTTTTAAATAGAAGAAAATTTTTTTTTTAAGATTTCTTTAGTGATTGATTGATTGATTGATTGCTATGTTGGGTCTTCGTTTCTGTGCTAGGGCTTTCTCCAGTTGTGGCAAGTGGGGGCCACTGTTCATCGCGGTGCGCGTTCCTCTCACTATTGTGGCCTCTCTTGTTGCGGAGCACAGGCTCCAGACGCGCAGGCTCAGTAGTTGTGGCTCACGGGCCTAGTTGCTCCACGGCATGTGGGATCTTCCCAGACCAGTGCTCGAACCCGTGTTTCCTGCATTAGCAGGCAGATTCTCAACCACTGCGCAACCAGGGAAGCCCAGTAATTGATTTTTATAATGGGGTTTAGCTGCTTTTCACTGCTGTGTTTATGCCGCTTTACATCCACATGTCTCCCTTACAGAGAGATATCAATACATAGGCTTTAAGATTCTTACTAGTCAGATATATTCTACGGCGGTGAATAGGGGATGTTGAGTCCAGTTCACTGAGCAAGGAGTAGGTCTTGTCTATTACATATTGGGTTTATGGAACGGTATCTGAGCTAATTTCAAACCCTTGTTTTATGCATCACCCCACCTCTCCCTTCCCGTTAAGCAGCCATAGTGTGTTTTCTAAACGTGTGACGCTGTTCTGTTTTGTAATTCAGTTCAAGTGTAGCGGTTTTTCCATTCCCTCTATAAGTGATATCTTAGGATCAGTGTCTTTTTCTGTGTGACTTTTTCCACTTAGAATCGTCTTACCTAAATCCACTCATCATGCTGCTACTAGCCTTATGACGTTGATTTCATGGCTGAGTGATATTCCTTTGTACATAAGGACCACAACTTCTTTATGCATTTTTCTCTTTCCTGGGATATTTAAGGTGTAACGAAGTGGAGGTTCTTGTCAACAGAGCAGCCCTAAACTTTGGGGTGCCTGTGTCTTGCTGATTTTTAGTTTTCCCAATTTATACGCCCATGAGTGGAAGTGCCCTATGCTCTGTAAGCTGAGGTTTTTAGATGTTTCAGGACACACCGTATACTTCTCCAGAGTGGCTGTTGGCAATTTACATCCCGCTCATCAGCGTAGCAAGGTTCCCGTTTCTCCATGGCCTGTCCTCTATTTCTGGTTTTGACACTTTATTCAGCATGGCCCTTTTGACCGATGGGAAGCGAGACTTCTTTGTAGCGCTGATTTGCCTTTCCAGGTTGCTTGGTTGGCCAAAAAGGGCGTATGCGTTTTTTCCTGAATATATTCAGGAAAAAACGCATACGCCCTTTTTGGCCAAGGGCATCATTGTCGAGGTTTCGCCGCTTTTCCTGTGCTTTAAAGGCGATTGGAATCTACCTCCTGAAATCTGTTTCCTGCAATTCTGCCTTGCTTTCAAATCCTCTTCGTTGCCTTCCCTCAAAATATTTGTGGCCGAGAGTTATCATTTATAACTCTGCAGATCTGTGAATTGCAGTGCCCCTGAGCTCCATTTTTCAACTCGCTTTCTTGAAGGCTGGCCGCAAAAGCGCAGGATTGCTTCAGGCCCTATTCTGGTTCCGGGCGCAGGCTGAGCCTGTGGTTAATTCTTCTTCCTGATGGGAAAATAGAGTGGCCTGTGTCTGTCCCAACACCTAGAGCTAGTCTCTCATTGGTTCCCCCTCTTCCCGTTCATCGTCAGGACAAATTGCAACCTGTACGGAACAGGAGGTTAGAGGTGCTGTTTCTCCAAGGAGGGAGATTGCTAGTAAAGCGGCTGGAATGGCGAACCCGAGCACAAGGAGATGAGAAATGAAGAGCGTTTTAGAAACGTTTCCCGATCACACGGTGTACCATCTTCTGGGTTTCTCATGCATGTTTTCGATGTAGGAAGATACCCTTGAAACTGGAGATTTGGGACCCCTGGGATGGGTACCACGCAGTATTTCTTTAAAGGGTCTGTGTTTTCTCTCCCAACTTCACCAAACCTCTCAGCCCCTGAGTGTCCACCCTTATGACTGAATCAGCTGTGGGTCTAGATATGGTCAATCCAGGTGGCATCACAGCCCCTGAACGAATTTTGTAAGAATTTCTCTCTCTTTCACTGTCTTTGTTTCACGGGTTTTTTAAAGTAAGTGATTTTTATAATGGGGTTTAGCTCCTTTTCACTGCTGTGTTTCTGCCGCTTTACACCCACTTGATTCACTTACAGAGAGATATCAATTCATAGGTTTTAACATTCTTATTAGTCAGATATATTCTTGGGTGGTGAATAGGGGGTGTTGAGTCCAGTTCACTGAGCAAGGAGTAGGTCTTGTCTATTACATATTGGGTTTATGGAACGGTATCTGAGCTAATTTGAAACCCTTGTTTTATGCATCACCCCACCTCTCCTTTCCCGTTTAGCAGCCATAGTGTGTTTTCTAAACGTGTGACTCTATTCTGTTTTGTAAGTCAGTTCAAGTGTAGCGGTTTTTCCATTCCCTCTATAAGTGATATCTTCTGATAAGTGTCTTTTTCTGTGTGCCTTATTTCACTTAGAATCGTCGTAGCTAAATCCACTCATCATGCTGCTACTAGCCTTATGACGTTGATTTCATGGCTGAGTGATATTCCATTGTACATAAGGACCACAACTTCTTTATCCATTTTTCTCTTTCCTGGGATATTTAAGGTGAAACGAAGTGGAGGCTCTTGTCAACAGGGCAGCCCTAAACTTTGGGATGCCTGTGTCTTGCTGATTTTTAGTTTTCCCAATTTATACGCCCATGTGTGGAAGTGCCCTATGCTCTGTAAGCTGAGTTTTTTAGATGTTTCAGGACACACCGTACACTTCTCCAGAGTGGCTGTTGGCAATTTACATCCCGCCCATCAGCGTAGCAAGGCTCCCGTTTCTCCATAGCCTGTCCTGCATTTCTGGTTTTGACACTTTATTCAGCATGGCCCATTTGACCGATGGGAAGCGAGACTTCGTTGTAGCGCTGATTTGCCTTTCCAGGTTGCTTGGTTGGCCAAAAAGGGCGTATGCGTTTTTTCCTGAATATATTCAGGAAAAAACGCATACGCCCTTTTTGGCCAAGGGCATCATTGTCGAGGTTTTGCCGCTTTTCCTGTGCTTTAAAGGCGATTCGAATCTACCTCCTGAAATCTGTTTCCTGCAATTCTGCCTTGCTTTCAAATCCTCTTCGTTGCCTTCCCTCAAAATATTTGTGGCCGAGAGTTATCATTTTTACCTCTGCAGGTTTGTGAATTGCAGTGCCCCTGAGCTCCATTTTTCAACTCGCTTTCTTGGGAGGTGGCCGCAAAAGCGCAGGATTGCTTCAGGCCCTATTTTGGTTCCGGGCGCGGGCTGAGCCTGTGGTTAATTCTTCTTCCTGATGGGAAAATAGAGTGAGCTGTGCCTGTCCCAACACCTAGAGCTAGTCTCTCATTGGTTCCCCCTCTTCCCGTTCATCCTCAGGACAAATTGCAACCTGTACGGAACAGGAGGTTAAAGGTGCTGATTCTCCAAGGAGGGAGATTGCTAGTAAAGCGGCTGGAATGGCGAACCCGAGCAAAGGAGATGAGAAATGAGGAGCGTTTTAGAAACCTTTCCCGATCACACGGTGTACCATCTTCTGGGTTTCTGATGCATGTTTTCGATGTAGGAAGATACCCTTGAACCTGGAGATTTGAGACCCATGGGATGGGTACCACGCAGTATTCCTTTAAAGGGTCTGCGTTTGCTCCCCCAAGCTCACCAAACCTCTCAGCCCCAAGAGGGTCCATTCTTATGTCTCAATCAGCTGTGGGTGTAGATATGGTGAATCCAGGTGGCATCACAGCCCCTGAACGAATTTTGTAAGAATTTCTCTCTCTTTCACGGTCTTTGTTCACGGGTATTTTAAAGTATTTGATTTTTGTAATGGGGTTTAGCTGCTTTTCACTGCTGTGTTTCTGCCGCTTTACACCCACTTGACTCACTTACAGAGAGATATCAATACATAGGTTTTAACATTCTTACTAGTCAGATATATTCTTGGGCGGTGAATAGGGGGTGTTGAGTCCAGTTCACTGAGCAAGGAGTAGGTCTTGTCTATTACATATTGGGTTTATGGAACGGTATCTGAGCTAATTTGAAACCCTTGTTTTATGCATCACCCCACCTCTCCTTTCCCGTTAAGCAGCCATAGTGTGTTTTCTAAACGTGTGACTCTATTCTGTTTTGTAATTCAGTTCAAGTGTAGCGGTTTTTACATTCCCTCTATAAGTGATATCTTATGATAAGTGTCTTTTTCTGTGTGCCTTATTTCACTTAGAATCGTCGTAGCTAAATCCACTCATCATGCTGCTACTAGCCTTATGACGTTGATTTCATGGCTGAGTGATATTCCATTGTACATAAGGACCACAACTTCTTTATCCATTTTTCTCTTTCCTGGGATATTTAAGGTGTAACGAAGTGGAGGTTCTTGTCAACAGGGCAGCCCTAAACTTTGGGGTGCCTGTGTCTTGCTGATTTTTAGTTTTCCCAATTTATACGCCCATGAGTGGAAGTGCCCTATGCTCTCTAAACTGAGTTTTTTAGATGTTTCAGGACACACCGTACACTTCTCCAGAGTGGCTGTTGGCAATTTACATCCCGCACATCAGCGTAGCAAGGCTCCTGTTTCTCCTTGGCCTGTCCTACATTTCTGGTTTTGACACTTTATTCAGCATGGCCCTTTTGACCGATGGGAAGCGAGACTTCTTTGTAGCGCTGATTTGCCTTTCCAGGTTGCTTGGTTGGCCAAAAAGGGCGTATGCGTTTTTTCCTGAATATATTCAGGAAAAAACGCATACGCCCTTTTTGGCCAAGGGCATCATTGTGGAGGTTTTGCCTCTTTTCCTGTGCTTTGAAGGCGATTCGAATCTACCTCCTGAAATCTGTTTCCTGCAATTCTGCCTTGCTTTCAAATCCTCTTCGTTGCCTTCCCTCAAAATATTTGTGGCCGAGAGTTATCATTTTTAACTCTGCATGTTTGTGAATTGCAGTGCCCCTGAGCTCCATTTTTCAACTCGCTTTCTTGGGAGCTGGCCGCAAAAGCGCAGGATTGCTTCAGGCCCTATTCTGGTTCCGGGCGCAGGCTGAGCCTGTGGTTAATTCTTCTTCCTGATGGGAAAATAGAGTGAGCTGTGCCTGTCCCAACACCTAGAGCTAGTCTCTCATTGGTTCCCCCTCTTCCCGTTCATCCTCAGGACAAATTGCAACCTGTACGGAACAGGAGGTTAAAGGTGCTGATTCTCCAAGGAGGGAGATTGCTAGTAAAGCGGCTGGAATGGCGAACCCGAGCACAAGGAGACGAGAAATGAGGTGCGTTTTAGAAACGTTTCCCGATCACACGGTGTACCATCTTCTGGGTTTCTCATGCATGTTTTCGATGTAGGAAGATGCCCTTGAACCTGGAGATTTGGGACCCATGGGATGGGTACCACGCAGTATTCCTTTAAAGGGTCTGCGTTTGCTCCCCCAACCTCACCAAACCTCTCAGCCCCTGAGTGTCCACCGTTATGTCTCAATCACCTGTGGGTCTAGGTATGGTCAATCCAGGTGGCATCACAGCCCCTGAACGAATTTTGTAAGAATTTCTCTCTCTTTCACTGTCTTTGTTTCACGGGTTTTTTAAAGTAATTGATTTTTTTTTAAATATAAGCAAATTTTTTTTTAAGATTTCTTTAGTGATTGATTGATTGATTGATTGCTATGTTGGGTCTTCGTTTCTGTGCTAGGGCTTTCTCCAGTTGTGGCAAGTGGGGGCCACTCTTCATCGCGGTGCGTGGGCCTCTCACTATTGTGGCCTCTCTTGTTGCGGAGCACAGGCTCCAGACGCGCAGGCTCAGTAGTTGTGGCTCACGGGCCTAGTTGCTCAACGGCATGTGGGATCTTCCCAGACCAGTGCTCGAACCCGTGTTTCCTGCATTAGCAGGCAGATTCTCAACCACTGCGCAACCAGGGAAGCCCAGTAATTGATTTTTATAATGGGGTTTAGCTGCTTTTCACTGCTGTGTTTATGCCGCTTTACATCCACATGTCTCACTTACAGAGAGATATCAATACATAGGTTTTAAGATTCTTACTAGTCAGATATATTCTACGGCGGTGAATAGGGGATGTTGAGTCCAGTTCACTGAGCAAGGAGTAGGTCTTGTCTATTACATATTGGGTTTATGGAACGGTATCTGAGCTAATTTCAAACCCTTGTTTTATGCATCACCCCACCTCTCCTTTCCCGTTAAGCAGCCATAGTGTGTGTTCTAAACGTGTGACTCTGTTCTGTTTTGTAATTCAGTTCAAGTGTAGCGGTTTTTACATTCCCTCTATAAGTGATATCTTAGGATCAGTGTCTTTTTCTGTGTGACTTATTTCACTTAGAATCGTCGTACCTAAATCCACTCATCATGCTGCTACTAGCCTTATGACGTTGATTTCATGGCTGAGTGATATTCCTTTGTACATAAGGACCACAACTTCTTTATGCATTTTTCTCTTTCCTGGGATATTTAAGGTGTAAGGAAGTGGAGGTTCTTGTCAACAGAGCAGCCCTAAACTTTGGGGTGCCTGTGTCTTGCTGATTTTTAGTTTTCCCAATTTATACGCCCATGAGTGGAAGTGCCCTAAGCTCTCTAAGCTGAGTTTTTTAGATGTTTCAGGACACACCGTACACTTCTCCAGAGTGGCTGTTGGAAATTTACATCCCGCTCATCAGCGTAGCAAGGATCCCATTTCTCCATGGCCTGTCCTCTATTTCTGGTTTCGACACTTTATTCAGCATGGCCCTTTTGACCGATGGGAAGCGAGACTTCTTTGTAGCGCTGATTTTCCTTTCCAGGTTGCTTGGTTGGCCAAAAAGGGCGTATGCGTTTTTTCCTGAATATATTCAGGAAAAAACGCATACGCCCTTTTTGGCCAAGGGCATCATTGTCGAGGATTTGCCGCTTTTCCTGTGCTTTAAGGGCGATTCGAATCTACCTCCTGAATTCTGTTTCCTGCAATTCTGCCTTGTTTTCAAATCCTCTTCGTTGCCTTCCCTCAAAATATTTGTGGCCGAGAGTTATCATTTTTAACTCTGCAGGTTTGTGAATTGCAGTGCCCCTGAGCTCCATTTTTCAACTCGCTTTCTTGGGAGCTGGCCGCAAAAGCGCAGGATTGCTTCAGGCCCTATTCTGGTTCCGGGCGCAGGCTGAGCCTGTGGTTAATTCTTCTTCCTGATGGGAAAATAGAGTGAGCTGTGCCTGTCCCAACACCTAGAGCTAGTCTCTCATTGGTTCCCCCTCTTCCCGTTCATCGTCAGGACAAATTGCAACCTGTTCGGAACAGGAGGTTAGAGGTGCTGATTCTCCAAGGAGGGAGATTGCTAGTAAAGCGGCTGGAATGGTGAACCCGAGCACAAGGAGATGAGAAATGAGGAGCGTTTTAGAAACGTTTCCCGATCACACGGTGTACCATCTTCTGGGTTTCTCATGCATGTTTTCGATGTAGGAAGATGCCCTTGAACCTGGAGATTTGGGACCCCTGGGATGGGTACCACGCAGTATTCCTTTAAAGGGTCTGCGTTTGCTCCCCCAACCTCACCAAACCTCTCAGCCCCAAGAGGGTCCATCCTTATGTCTCAATCAGCTGTGGGTGTAGATATGGTCAATCCAGGTGGCATCACAGCCCCTGAACGAATTTGGTAAGAATTTCTCTCTCTTTCACGGTCTTTGTTCACGGGTATTTTAAAGTATTTGATTTTTATAATGGGGTTTAGCTGCTTTTCACTGCTGTGTTTCTGCCGCTTTACACCCACTTGACTCACTTACAGAGAGATATAAATACATAGGTTTTAACATTCTTACTAGTCAGATATATTCTTGGGCGGTGAATAGGGGGTGTTGAGTCCAGTTCACTGAGCAAGGAGTAGGTCTTGTCTATTACATATTGGGTTTATGGAACGGTATCTGAGCTAATTTGAAACCCTTGTTTTATGCATCACCCCACCTCTCCTTTCCCGTTAAGCAGCCATAGTGTGTTTTCTAAACGTGTGACTCTGTTCTGTTTTGTAAGTCAGTTCAAGTGTAGCGGTTTTTACATTCCCTCTATAAGTGATATCTTCTGATAAGTGTCTTTTTCTGTGTGACTTATTTCACTTAGAATCGTCGTAGCCAAATCCTCTCATCATGCTGCTACTAGCCTTATGACGTTGATTTCATGGCTGAGTGATATTCCATTGTACATAAGGACCACAACTTCTTTATCCATTTTTCTCTTTCCTGGGATATTTAAGGTGAAATGAAGTGGAGGCTCTTGTCAACAGGGCAGCCCTAAACTTTGGGGTGCCTGTGTCTTGCTGATTTTTAGTTTTCCCAATTTATACCCCCATGAGTGGAAGTGCCCTATGCTCTGTAAGCTGAGTTTTTTAGATGTTTCAGGACACACCGTACACTTCTCCAGAGTGGCTGTTGGCAATTTACATCCCGCCCATCAGCGTAGCAAGGCTCCCGTTTCTCCATGGCCTGTCCTGCATTTCTGGTTTTGACACTTTATTCAGCATGGCCCTTTTGACCGATGGGAAGCGAGACTTCTTTGTAGCGCTGATTTGCCTTTCCAGGTTGCTTGGTTGGCCAAAAAGGGCGTATGCGTTTTTTCCTGAATATATTCAGGAAAAAACGCATACGCCCTTTTTGGCCAAGGGCATCATTGTCGAGGTTTTGCCGCTTTTCCTGTGCTTTAAAGGCGATTCGAATCTACCTCCTGAAATCTGTTTCCTGCAATTCTGCCTTGCTTTCAAATCCTCTTCGTTGCCTTCCCTCAAAATATTTGTGGCCGAGAGTTATCATTTTTAACTCTGCAGGTTTGTGAATTGCAGTGCCCCTGAGCTCCATTTTTCAACTCGCTTTCTTGGGAGCTGGCCGCAAAAGCGCAGGATTGCTTCAGGCCCTATTCTGGTTCCGGGCGCAGGCTGAGCCTGTGGTTAATTCTTCTTCCTGATGGGAAAATAGAGTGAGCTGTGCCTGTCCCAACACCTAGAGCTAGTCTCTCATTGGTTCCCCCTCTTCCCGTTCATCCTCAGGACAAATTGCAACCTGTACGGAACAGGAGGTTAAAGGTGCTGATTCTCCAAGGAGGGAGATTGCTAGTAAAGCGGCTGGAATGGCGAACCCGAGCACAGGAGATGAGAAATGAGGTGCGTTTTAGAAACGTTTCCCGATCACACGGTGTACCATCTTCTGGGTTTCTCATGCGTGTTTTCGATGTAGGAAGATGCCCTTGAACGTGGAGATTTGGGACCCCTGGGATGGGTACCACGCAGTATTCCTTTAAAGGGTCTGCGTTTGCTCCCCCAACCTCACCAAACCTCTCAGCCCCTGAGTGTCCACCGTTATGTCTCAATCACCTGTGGGTCTAGGTATGGTCAATCCAGGTGGCATCACAGCCCCTGAACGAATTTTGTAAGAATTTCTCTCTCTTTCACTGTCTTTGTTTCACGGGTTTTTTAAAGTAATTGATTTTTTTTTAAATAGAAGAAAATTTTTTTTTTAAGATTTCTTTAGTGATTGATTGATTGATTGATTGCTATGTTGGGTCTTCGTTTCTGTGCTAGGGCTTTCTCCAGTTGTGGCAAGTGGGGGCCACTGTTCATCGCGGTGCGCGTTCCTCTCACTATTGTGGCCTCTCTTGTTGCGGAGCACAGGCTCCAGACGCGCAGGCTCAGTAGTTGTGGCTCACGGGCCTAGTTGCTCCACGGCATGTGGGATCTTCCCAGACCAGTGCTCGAACCCGTGTTTCCTGCATTAGCAGGCAGATTCTCAACCACTGCGCAACCAGGGAAGCCCAGTAATTGATTTTTATAATGGGGTTTAGCTGCTTTTCACTGCTGTGTTTATGCCGCTTTACATCCACATGTCTCCCTTACAGAGAGATATCAATACATAGGCTTTAAGATTCTTACTAGTCAGATATATTCTACGGCGGTGAATAGGGGATGTTGAGTCCAGTTCACTGAGCAAGGAGTACGTCTTGTCTATTACATATTGGGTTTATGGAACGGTATCTGAGCTAATTTCAAACCCTTGTTTTATGCATCACCCCACCTCTCCTTTCCCGTTAAGCAGCCATAGTGTGTGTTCTAAACGTGTGACTCTGTTCTGTTTTGTAATTCAGTTCAAGTGTAGCGGTTTTTACATTCCCTCTATAAGTGATATCTTAGGATCAGTGTCTTTTTCTGTGTGACTTATTTCACTTAGAATCGTCGTACCTAAATCCACTCATCATGCTGCTACTAGCCTTATGACGTTGATTTCATGGCTGAGTGATATTCCTTTGTACATAAGGACCACAACTTCTTTATGCATTTTTCTCTTTCCTGGGATATTTAAGGTGTAAGGAAGTGGAGGTTCTTGTCAACAGAGCAGCCCTAAACTTTGGGGTGCCTGTGTCTTGCTGATTTTTAGTTTTCCCAATTTATACGCCCATGAGTGGAAGTGCCCTAAGCTCTCTAAGCTGAGTTTTTTAGATGTTTCAGGACACACCGTACACTTCTCCAGAGTGGCTGTTGGCAATTTACATCCCGCTCATCAGCGTAGCAAGGATCCCATTTCTCCATGGCCTGTCCTCTATTTCTGGTTTTGACACTTTATTCAGCATGGCCCTTTTGACCGATGGGAAGCGAGACTTCTTTGTAGCGCTGATTTGCCTTTCCAGGTTGCTTGGTTGGCCAAAAAGGGCGTATTCGTTTTTTCCTGAATATATTCAGGAAAAAACGCATACGCCCTTTTTGGCCAAGGGCCTCATTGTCGAGGTTTCGCCGCTTTTCCTGTGCTTTAAAGGCGATTCGAATCTACCTCCTGAAATCTGTTTCCTGCAATTCTGCCTTGCTTTCAAATCCTCTTCGTTGCCTTCCCTCAAAATATTTGTGGCCGAGAGTTATCCTTTATAACTCTGCAGGTTTGTGAATTGCAGTGCCCCTGAGCTCCATTTTTCAACTCGCTTTCTTGGGAGCTGGCCGCAAAAGCGCAGGATTGCTTCAGGCCCTATTCTGGTTCCGGGCGCAGGCTGAGCCTGTGGTTAATTCTTCTTCCTGATGGGAAAATAGAGTGAGCTGTGCCTGTCCCAACACCTAGAGCTAGTCTCTCATTGGTTCCCCCTCTTCCCGTTCATCCTCAGGACAAATTGCAACCTGTACGGAATAGGAGTTTAGAGGTGCTGATTCTCCAAGGAGGGAGATTGCTAGTAAAGCGGCTGGAATGGCGAACCCGAGCACAAGGAGATGAGAAATGAAGAGCGTTTTAGAAACGTTTCCCGATCACACGGTGTACCATCTTCTGGGTTTCTCATGCATGTTTTCGATGTAGGAAGATGCCCTTGAACCTCGAGATTTGGGACCCCTGGGATGGGTACCACGCAGTATTTCTTTAAAGGGTCTGCGTTTTCTCTCCCAACCTCACCAAACCTCTCAGCCCCTGAGTGTCCACCCTTATGTCTGAATCAGCTGTGGGTCTAGATATGGTCAATCCAGGTGGCATCACAGCCCCTGAACGAATTTTGTAAGAATTTCTCTCTCTTTCACTGTCTTTGTTTCACGGGT
Organism: Balaenoptera acutorostrata; assembly: GCF_949987535.1. Classification (NCBI taxonomy): domain Eukaryota; kingdom Metazoa; phylum Chordata; class Mammalia; order Artiodactyla; family Balaenopteridae; genus Balaenoptera; species Balaenoptera acutorostrata. The sequence continues at coordinate 87,112,340 of NC_080070.1, read as the reverse complement.
TTTTTAAAGTAAGTGATTTTTATAATGGGGTTTAGCTCCTTTTCACTGATGTGTTTCTGCCGCTTTACACCCACTTGACTCACTTACAGAGAGAGAACAATTCATAGGTTTTAACATTCTTATTAGTCAGATATATTCTTGGGTGGTGAATATTGGGTGTTGAGTCCAGTTCACTGAGCAAGGAGTAGGTCTTGTCTATTACATATTGGGTTTATGGAACGGTATCTGAGCTAATTTGAAACCCTTGTTTTATGCATCACCCCACCTCTCCTTTCCCGTTAAGCAGCCATAGTGTGTTTTCTAAACGTGTGACTCTATTCTGTTTTGTAATTCAGTTCAAGTGTAGCGGTTTTTCCATTCCCTCTATAAGTGATATCTTATGATAAGTGTCTTTTTCTGTGTGCCTTATTTCACTTAGAATCGTCGTAGCTAAATCCACTCATCATGCTGCTACTAGCCTTATGACGTTGATTTCATGGCTGAGTGATATTCCATTGTACATAAGGACCATAACTTCTTTATCCATTTTTCTCTTTCCTGGGATATTTAAGGTGAAATGAAGTGGAGGCTCTTCTCAACAGGGCAGCCCTAAACTTTGGGGTGCCTGTGTCTTGCTGATTTTTAGTTTTCCCAATTTATACGCCCATGAGTGGAAGTGCCCTATGCTCTGTAAGCTGAGATTTTTAGATGTTTCAGGACACACCGTACACTTCTCCAGAGTGGCTGTTGGCAATTTACATCCCGCCCATCAGCGTAGCAAGGCTTCCGTTTCTCCATGGCCTGTCCTGCATTTCTGGTTTTGACACTTTATTCAGCATGGCCCTTTTGACCGATGGGAAGCGAGACTTCTTTGTAGCGCTGATTTGCCTTTCCAGGTTGCTTGGTTGGCCAAAAAGGGCGTATGCGTTTTTTCCTGAATATATTTAGGAAAAAACGCATACGCCCTTTTTGGCCAAGGGCATCATTGTCGAGGTTTTGCCGCTTTTCCTGTGCTTTAAAGGCGATTCGAATCTACCTCCTGAAATCTGTTTCCTGCAATTCTGCCTTGCTTTCAAATCCTCTTCGTTGCCTTCCCTCAAAATATTTGTGGCCGAGAGTTATCATTTTTAACTCTGCATGTTTGTGAATTGCAGTGCCCCTGAGCTCCATTTTTCAACTCGCTTTCTTGGGAGCTGGCCGCAAAAGCGCAGGATTGCTTCAGGCCCTAATCTGGTTCCGGGCGCAGGCTGAGCCTGTGGTTAATTCTTCTTCCTGATGGGAAAATAGAGTGAGCTGTGCCTGTCCCAACACCTAGAGCTAGTCTCTCATTGGTTCCCCCTCTTCCCGTTCATCCTCAGGACAAATTGCAACCTGTACGGAACAGGAGGTTAAAGGTGCTGATTCTCCAAGGAGGGAGATTGCTAGTAAAGCGGATGGAATGGCGAACCCGAGCACAAGGAGACGAGAAATGAGGTGCGTTTTAGAAACGTTTCCCGATCACACGGTGTACCATCTTCTGGGTTTCTCATGCATGTTTTCGATGTAGGAAGATGCCCTTGAACCTGGAGATTTGGGACCCATGGGATGGGTACCACGCAGTAATCCTTTAAAGGGTCTGCGTTTGCTCCCCCAACCTCACCAAACCTCTCAGCCCCTGAGTGTCCACCGTTATGTCTCAATCACCTGTGGGTCTAGGTATGGTCAATCCAGGTGGCATCACAGCCCCTGAACGAATTTTGTAAGAATTTCTCTCTCTTTCACTGTCTTTGTTTCACGGGTTTTTTAAAGTAATTGATTTTTTTTTAAATATAAGCAAATTTTTTTTTTAAGATTTCTTTAGTGATTGATTGATTGATTGATTGCTATGTTGGGTCTTCGTTTCTGTGCTAGGGCTTTCTCCAGTTGTGGCAAGTGGGGGCCACTCTTCATCGCGGTGCGTGGGCCTCTCACTATTGTGGCCTCTCTTGTGGCGGAGCACAGGCTCCAGACGCGCAGGCTCAGTAGTTGTGGCTCACGGGCCTAGTTGCTCCACGGCATGTGGGATCTTCCCAGACCAGGGCTCGAACCCGTGTTTCCTGCATTAGCAGGCAGATTCTCAACCACTGCGCAACCAGGGAAGCCCAGTAATTGACTTTTATAATGGGGTTTAGCTGCTTTTCACTGCTATGTTTATGCCGCTTTACATCCACATGTCTCACTTACAGAGAGATATCAATTCATAGGTTTTAACATTCTTATTAGTCAGATATATTCTTGGGTGGTGAATAGGGGGTGTTGAGTCCAGTTCACTGAGCAAGGAGTAGGTCTTGTCTATTACATATTGGGTTTATGGAACGGTATCTGAGCTAATTTGATACCCTTGTTTTATGCATCACCCCACCTCTCCTTTCCTGTTAAGCAGCCATAGTGTGTTTTCTAAACGTGTGACTCTATTCTGTTTTGTAATTCAGTTCAAGTGTAGCGGTTTTTCCATTCCCTCTATAAGTGATATCTTATGATAAGTGTCTTTTTCTGTGTGCCTTATTTCACTTAGAATCGTCGTAGCTAAATGCACTCATCATGCTGCTACTAGCCTTATGACGTTGATTTCATGGCTGAGTGATATTCCATTGTACATAAGGACCACAACTTCTTTATCCATTTTTCTCTTTCCTGGGATATTTAAGGTGAAATGCAGTGGAGGCTCTTGTCAACAGGGCAGCCCTAAACTTTGGGGTGCCTGTGTCTTGCTGATTTTTAGTTTTCCCAATTTATACGCCCATGAGTGGAAGTGCCCTATGCTCTGTAAGCTGAGTTTTTTAGATGTTTCGGGGCACACCGTACACTTCTCCAGAGTGGCTGTTGGCAATTTACATCCCGCCCATCAGCGTAGCAAGGCTCCCGTTTCTCCATGGCCTGTCCTGCATTTCTGGTTTTGACACTTTATTCAGCATGGCCCTTTTGACCGATGGGAAGCGAGACTTCTTTGTAGCGCTGATTTGCCTTTCCAGGTTGCTTGGTTGGCCAAAAAGGGCGTATGCGTTTTTTCCTGAATATATTCAGGAAAAAACGCATACGCCCTTTTTGGCCAAGGGCATCATTGTCGAGGTTTTGCCGCTTTTCCTGTGCTTTAAAGGCGATTCGAATCTACCTCCTGAAATCTGTTTCCTGCAATTCTGCCTTGCTTTCAAATCCTCTTCGTTGCCTTCCCTCAAAATATTTGTGGCCGAGAGTTATCATTTTTAACTCTGCATGTTTGTGAATTGCAGTGCCCCTGAGCTCCATTTTTCAACTCGCTTTCTTGGGAGCTGGCCGCAAAAGCGCAGGATTGCTTCAGGCCCTATTCTGGTTCCGGGCGCAGGCTGAGCCTGTGGTTAATTCTTCTTCCTGATGGGAAAATAGAGTGAGCTGTGCCTGTCCCAACACCTAGAGCTAGTCTCTCATTGGTTCCCCCTCTTCCCGTTCATCCTCAGGACAAATTGCAACCTGTACGGAACAGGAGGTTAAAGGTGCTGATTCTCCAAGGAGGGAGATTGCTAGTAAAGCGGCTGGAATGGCGAACCCGAGCACAAGGAGACGAGAAATGAGGTGCGTTTTAGAAACGTTTCCCGATCACACGGTGTACCATCTTCTGGGTTTCTCATGCATGTTTTCGATGTAGGAAGATGCCCTTGAACCTGGAGATTTGGGACCCATGGGATGGGTACCACGCAGTATTCCTTTAAAGGGTCTGCGTTTGCTCCCCCAACCTCACCAAACCTCTCAGCCCCTGAGTGTCCACCGTTATGTCTCAATCACCTGTGGGTCTAGGTATGGTCAATCCAGGTGGCATCACAGCCCCTGAACGAATTTTGTAAGAATTTCTCTCTCTTTCACTGTCTTTGTTTCACGGGTTTTTTAAAGTAATTGATTTTTTTTTAAATATAAGCAAATTTTTTTTTAAGATTTCTTTAGTGATTGATTGATTGATTGATTGCTATGTTGGGTCTTCGTTTCTGTGCTAGGGCTTTCTCCAGTTGTGGCAAGTGGGGGCCACTCTTCATCGCGGTGCGTGGGCCTCTCACTATTGTGGCCTCTCTTGTTGCGGAGCACAGGCTCCAGACGCGCAGGCTCAGTAGTTGTGGCTCACGGGCCTAGTTGCTCAACGGCATGTGGGATCTTCCCAGACCAGTGCTCGAACCCGTGTTTCCTGCATTAGCAGGCAGATTCTCAACCACTGCGCAACCAGGGAAGCCCAGTAATTGATTTTTATAATGGGGTTTAGCTGCTTTTCACTGCTGTGTTTATGCCGCTTTACATCCACATGTCTCACTTACAGAGAGATATCAATACATAGGTTTTAAGATTCTTACTAGTCAGATATATTCTACGGCGGTGAATAGGGGATGTTGAGTCCAGTTCACTGAGCAAGGAGTAGGTCTTGTCTATTACATATTGGGTTTATGGAACGGTATCTGAGCTAATTTCAAACCCTTGTTTTATGCATCACCCCACCTCTCCTTTCCCGTTAAGCAGCCATAGTGTGTGTTCTAAACGTGCGACTCTGTTCTGTTTTGTAATTCAGTTCAAGTGTAGCGGTTTTTACATTCCCTCTATAAGTGATATCTTAGGATCAGTGTCTTTTTCTGTGTGACTTATTTCACTTAGAATCGTCGTACCTAAATCCACTCATCATGCTGCTACTAGCCTTATGACGTTGATTTCATGGCTGAGTGATATTCCTTTGTACATAAGGACCACAACTTCTTTATGCATTTTTCTCTTTCCTGGGATATTTAAGGTGTAAGGAAGTGGAGGTTCTTGTCAACAGAGCAGCCCTAAACTTTGGGGTGCCTGTGTCTTGCTGATTTTTAGTTTTCCCAATTTATACGCCCATGAGTGGAAGTGCCCTAAGCTCTCTAAGCTGAGTTTTTTAGATGTTTCAGGACACACCGTACACTTCTCCAGAGTGGCTGTTGGAAATTTACATCCCGCTCATCAGCGTAGCAAGGATCCCATTTCTCCATGGCCTGTCCTCTATTTCTGGTTTCGACACTTTATTCAGCATGGCCCTTTTGACCGATGGGAAGCGAGACTTCTTTGTAGCGCTGATTTTCCTTTCCAGGTTGCTTGGTTGGCCAAAAAGGGCGTATGCGTTTTTTCCTGAATATATTCAGGAAAAAACGCATACGCCCTTTTTGGCCAAGGGCATCATTGTCGAGGTTTCGCCGCTTTTCCTGTGCTTTAAAGGCGATTCGAATCTACCTCCTGAAATCTGTTTCCTGCAATTCTGCCTTGCTTTCAAATCCTCTTCGTTGCCTTCCCTCAAAATATTTGTGGCCGAGAGTTATCCTTTATAACTCTGCAGGTTTGTGAATTGCAGTGCCCCTGAGCTCCATTTTTCAACTCGCTTTCTTGGGAGCTGGCCGCAAAAGCGCAGGATTGCTTCAGGCCCTATTCTGGTTCCGGGCGCAGGCTGAGCCTGTGGTTAATTCTTCTTCCTGATGGGAAAATAGAGTGAGCTGTGCCTGTCCCAACACCTAGAGCTAGTCTCTCATTGGTTCCCCCTCTTCCCGTTCATCCTCAGGACAAATTGCAACCTGTACGGAATAGGAGTTTAGAGGTGCTGATTCTCCAAGGAGGGAGATTGCTAGTAAAGCGGCTGGAATGGCGAACCCGAGCACAAGGAGATGAGAAATGAAGAGCGTTTTAGAAACGTTTCCCGATCACACGGTGTACCATCTTCTAGGTTTCTCATGCATGTTTTCGATGTAGGAAGATGCCCTTGAACCTCGAGATTTGGGACCCCTGGGATGGGTACCACGCAGTATTTCTTTAAAGGGTCTGCGTTTTCTCTCCCAACCTCACCAAACCTCTCAGCCCCTGAGTGTCCACCCTTATGTCTGAATCAGCTGTGGGTCTAGATATGGTCAATCCAGGTGGCATCACAGCCCCTGAACGAATTTTGTAAGAATTTCTCTCTCTTTCACTGTCTTTGTTTCACGGGTTTTTTAAAGTAAGTGATTTTTATAATGGGGTTTAGCTCCTTTTCACTGATGTGTTTCTGCCGCTTTACACCCACTTGACTCACTTACAGAGAGATAACAATTCATAGGTTTTAACTTTCTTATTAGTCAGATATATTCTTGGGTGGTGAATAGGGGGTGTTGAGTCCAGTTCACTGAGCAAGGAGTAGGTCTTGTCTATTACATATTGGGTTTATGGAACGGTATCTGAGGTAATTTGAAACCCTTGTTTTATGCATCACCCCACCTCTCCTTTCCCGTTAAGCAGCCATAGTGTGTTTTCTAAACGTGTGACTCTATTCTGTTTTGTAATTCAGTTCAAGTGTAGCGGTTTTTCCATTCCCTCTATAAGTGATATCTTATGATAAGTGTCTTTTTCTGTGTGCCTTATTTCACTTAGAATCGTCGTAGCTAAATCCACTCATCATGCTGCTACTAGCCTTATGACGTTGATTTCATGGCTGAGTGATATTCCATTGTACATAAGGACCATAACTTCTTTATCCATTTTTCTCTTTCCTGGGATATTTAAGGTGAAATGAAGTGGAGGCTCTTCTCAACAGGGCAGCCCTAAACTTTGGGGTGCCTGTGTCTTGCTGATTTTTAGTTTTCCCAATTTATACGCCCATGAGTGGAAGTGCCCTATGCTCTGTAAGCTGAGATTTTTAGATGTTTCAGGACACACCGTACACTTCTCCAGAGTGGCTCTTGGCAATTTACATCCCGCCCATCAGCGTAGCAAGGCTCCCGTTTCTCCATGGCCTGTCCTGCATTTCTGGTTTTGACACTTTATTCAGCATGGCCCTTTTGACCGATGGGAAGCGAGACTTCTTTGTAGCGCTGATTTGCCTTTCCAGGTTGCTTGGTTGGCCAAAAAGGGCGTATGCGTTTTTTCCTGAATATATTTAGGAAAAAACGCATACGCCCTTTTTGGCCAAGGGCATCATTGTCGAGGTTTTGCCGCTTTTCCTGTGCTTTAAAGGCGATTCGAATCTACCTCCTGAAATCTGTTTCCTGCAATTCTGCCTTGCTTTCAAATCCTCTTCGTTGCCTTCCCTCAAAATATTTGTGGCCGAGAGTTATCATTTTTAACTCTGCATGTTTGTGAATTGCAGTGCCCCTGAGCTCCATTTTTCAACTCGCTTTCTTGGGAGCTGGCCGCAAAAGCGCAGGATTGCTTCAGGCCCTAATCTGGTTCCGGGCGCAGGCTGAGCCTGTGGTTAATTCTTCTTCCTGATGGGAAAATAGAGTGAGCTGTGCCTGTCCCAACACCTAGAGCTAGTCTCTCATTGGTTCCCCCTCTTCCCGTTCATCCTCAGGACAAATTGCAACCTGTACGGAACAGGAGGTTAAAGGTGCTGATTCTCCAAGGAGGGAGATTGCTAGTAAAGCGGCTGGAATGGCGAACCCGAGCACAAGGAGACGAGAAATGAGGTGCGTTTTAGAAACGTTTCCCGATCACACGGTGTACCATCTTCTGGGTTTCTCATGCATGTTTTCGATGTAGGAAGATGCCCTTGAACCTGGAGATTTGGGACCCATGGGATGGGTACCACGCAGTATTCCTTTAAAGGGTCTGCGTTTGCTCCCCCAACCTCACCAAACCTCTCAGCCCCTGAGTGTCCACCGTTATGTCTCAATCACCTGTGGGTCTAGGTATGGTCAATCCAGGTGGCATCACAGCCCCTGAACGAATTTTGTAAGAATTTCTCTCTCTTTCACTGTCTTTGTTTCACGGGTTTTTTAAAGTAATTGATTTTTTTTTTAAATATAAGCAAATTTTTTTTTTAAGATTTCTTTAGTGATTGATTGATTGATTGATTGCTATGTTGGGTCTTCGTTTCTGTGCTAGGGCTTTCTCCAGTTGTGGCAAGTGGGGGCCACTCTTCATCGCGGTGCGCGGGCCTCTCACTATTGTGGCCTCTCTTGTGGCGGAGCACAGGCTCCAGACGCGCAGGCTCAGTAGTTGTGGCTCACGGGCCTAGTTGCTCCACGGCATGTGGGATCTTCCCAGACCAGGGCTCGAACCCGTGTTTCCTGCATTAGCAGGCAGATTCTCAACCACTGCGCAACCAGGGAAGCCCAGTAATTGATTTTTATAATGGGGTTTAGCTGCTTTTCACTGCTGTGTTTATGCCGCTTTACATCCACATGTCTCACTTACAGAGAGATATCAATTCATAGTTTTTAACATTCTTATTAGTCAGATATATTCTTGGGTGGTGAATAGGGGGTGTTGAGTCCAGTTCACTGAGCAAGGAGTAGGTCTTGTCTATTACATATTGGGTTTATGGAACGGTATCTGAGCTAATTTGATACCCTTGTTTTATGCATCACCCCACCTCTCCTTTCCTGTTAAGCAGCCATAGTGTGTTTTCTAAACGTGTGACTCTATTCTGTTTTGTAATTCAGTTCAAGTGTAGCGGTTTTTCCATTCCCTCTATAAGTGATATCTTATGATAAGTGTCTTTTTCTGTGTGCCTTATTTCACTTAGAATCGTCGTAGCTAAATGCACTCATCATGCTGCTACTAGCCTTATGACGTTGATTTCATGGCTGAGTGATATTCCATTGTACATAAGGACCACAACTTCTTTATCCATTTTTCTCTTTCCTGGGATATTTAAGGTGAAATGAAGTGGAGGCTCTTCTCAACAGGGCAGCCCTAAACTTTGGGGTGCCTGTGTCTTGCTGATTTTTAGTTTTCCCAATTTATACGCCCATGAGTGGAAGTGCCATATGCTCTGTAAGCTGAGTTTTTTAGATGTTTCGGGACACACCGTACACTTCTCCAGAGTGGCTGTTGGCAATTTACATCCCGCCCATCAGCGTAGCAAGGCTCCCGTTTCTCCATGGCCTGTCCTGCATTTCTGGTTTTGACACTTTATTCAGCATGGCCCTTTTGACCGATGGGAAGCGAGACTTCTTTGTAGCGCTGATTTGCCTTTCCAGGTTGCTTGGTTGGCCAAAAAGGGCGTATGCGTTTTTTCCTGAATATATTCAGGAAAAAACTCATACGCCCTTTTTGGCCAAGGGCATCATTGTCGAGGTTTTGCCGCTTTTCCTGTGCTTTAAAGGCGATTCGAATCTACCTCCTGAAATCTGTTTCCTGCAATTCTGCCTTGCTTTCAAATCCTCTTCTTTGCCTTCCCTCAAAATATTTGTGGCCGAGAGTTATCATTTTTAACTCTGCATGTTTGTGAATTGCAGTGCCCCTGAGCTCCATTTTTCAACTCGCTTTCTTGGGAGCTGGCCGCAAAAGCGCAGGATTGCTTCAGGCCCTATTCTGGTTCCGGGCGCAGGCTGAGCCTGTGGTTAATTCTTCTTCCTGATGGGAAAATAGAGTGAGCTGTGCCTGTCCCAACACCTAGAGCTAGTCTCTCATTGGTTCCCCCTCTTCCCGTTCATCCTCAGGACAAATTGCAACCTGTACGGAACAGGAGGTTAAAGGTGCTGATTCTCCAAGGAGGGAGATTGCTAGTAAAGCGGCTGGAATGGCGAACCCGAGCACAAGGAGACGAGAAATGAGGTGCGTTTTAGAAACGTTTCCCGATCACACGGTGTACCATCTTCTGGGTTTCTCATGCATGTTTTCGATGTAGGAAGATGCCCTTGAACCTGGAGATTTGGGACCCATGGGATGGGTACCACGCAGTATTCCTTTAAAGGGTCTGCGTTTGCTCCCCCAACCTCACCAAACCTCTCAGCCCCTGAGTGTCCACCGTTATGTCTCAATCACCTGTGGGTCTAGGTATGGTCAATCCAGGTGGCATCACAGCCCCTGAACGAATTTTGTAAGAATTTCTCTCTCTTTCACTGTCTTTGTTTCACGGGTTTTTTAGAGTAATTGATTTTTTTTTTAAATATAAGCAAATTTTTTTTTTAAGATTTCTTTAGTGATTGATTGATTGATTGATTGCTATGTTGGGTCTTCGTTTCTGTGCTAGGGCTTTCTCCAGTTGTGGCAAGTGGGGGCCACTCTTCATCGCGGTGCGTGGGCCTCTCACTATTGTGGCCTCTCTTGTGGCGGAGCACAGGCTCCAGACACGCAGGCTCAGTAGTTGTGGCTCACGGGCCTCGTTGCTCCACGGCATGTGGGATCTTCCCAGACCAGGGCTCGAACCCGTGTTTCCTGCATTAGCAGGGAGATTCTCAACCACTGCGCAACCAGGGAAGCCCAGTAATTGATTTTTATAATGGGGTTTAGCTGCTTTTCACTGCTGTGTTTATGCCGCTTTACATCCACATGTCTCACTTACAGAGAGATATCAATACATAGGTTTTAAGATTCTTACTAGTCAGATATATTCTACGGCGGTGAATAGGAGATGTTGAGTCCAGGTCACTGAGCAAGGAGTAGGTCTTGTCTATTACATATTGGGTTTATGGAATGGTATCTGAGCTAATTTCAAACCCTTGTTTTATGCATCACCCCACCTCTCCTTTCCCGTTAAGCAGCCATAGTGTGTTTTCTAAACGTGTGACTCTGTTCTGTTTTGTAATTCAGTTCAAGTGTAGCGGTTTTTACATTCCCTCTATAAGTGATATCTTAGGATCAGTGTCTTTTTCTGTGTGACTTATTTCACTTAGAATCGTCGTACCTAAATCCACTCATCATGCTGCTACTAGCCTTATGACGTTGATTTCATGGCTGAGTGATATTCCTTTGTACATAAGGACCACAACTTCTTTATGCATTTTTCTCTTTCCTGGGATATTTAAGGTGTAACGAAGTGGAGGTTCTTGTCAACAGAGCAGCCCTAAACTTTGGGGTGCCTGTGTCTTGCTGATTTTTAGTTTTCCCAATTTATACGCCCATGAGTGGAAGTGCCCTAAGCTCTCTAAGCTGAGTTTTTTAGACGTTTCAGGACACACCGTACACTTCTCCAGAGTGGCTGTTGGCAATTTACATCCCGCTCATCAGCGTAGCAAGGCTCCCGTTTCTCCATGGCCTGTCCTCTATTTCTGGTTTTGACACTTTATTCAGCATGGCCCTTTTGACCGATGGGAAGCGAGACTTCTTTGTAGCGCTGATTTGCCTTTCCAGGTTGCTTGGTTGGCCAAAAAGGGCGTATGCGTTTTTTAATGAATATATTCAGGAAAAAACGCATACGCCCTTTTTGGCCAAGGGCATCATTGTCGAGGTTTCGCCGCTTTTGCTGTGCTTTAAAGGCGATTCGAATCTACCTCCTGAAATCTGTTTCCTGCAATTTTGCGTTGCTTTCAAATCCTCTTCGTTGCCTTCCCTCAAAATATTTGTGGCCGAGAGTTATCATTTATAACTCTGCAGGTTTGTGAATTGCAGTGCCCCTGAGCTCCATTTTTCAACTCACTTTCTTGAAGGCTGGCCGCAAAAGCGCAGGATTGCTTCAGGCCCTATTCTGGTTCCGGGCGCAGGCTGAGCCTGTGGTTAATTCTTCTTCCTGATGGGAAAATAGTGTGGCCTGTGTCTGTCCCAACACCTAGAGCTAGTCTCTCATTGGTTCCCCCTCTTCCCGTTCATCGTCAGGACAAATTGCAACCTGTACGGAACAGGAGGTTAGAGGTGCTGATTCTCCAAGGAGGGAGATTGCTAGTAAAGCAGCTGGCATGGCGAACCCTAGCACAAGGAGATGAGAATTGAAGAGCGTTTTAGAAACGTTTCCCGATCACACGGTGTACCATCTTCTGGGTTTCTCATGCATGTTTTCGATGTAGGAAGATGCCCTTGAACCTGGAGATTTGGGACCCATGGGATGGGTACCACGCAGTATTCCTTTAAAGGGTCTGCGTTTGCTCCCCCAACCTCACCAAACCTCTCAGCCCCTGAGTGTCCACCGTTATGTCTCAATCAGCTGTGGGTCTAGGTATTGTCAATCCATGTGGCATCACAGCCCCTGAACGAATTTTGTAAGAATTTCTCTCTCTTTCACTGTCTTTGTTTCACGGGTTTTTTAAAGTAATTGATGTTTTTTTTTAAATATAAGCAAATTTTTTTTTTAAGATTTCTTTAGTGATTGATTGATTGATTGATTGCTATGTTGGGTCTTCGTTTCTGTGCTAGGGCTTTCTCCAGGTGTGGCAAGTGGGGGCCACTCTTCATCGCGGTGCGCGGGCCTCTCACTATTGTGGCCTCTCTTGTGGCGGAGCACAGGCTCCAGACGCGCAGGCTCAGTAGTTGTGGCTCACGGGCCTAGTTGCTCCACGGCATGTGGGATCTTCCCAGACCAGGGCTCGAACCCGTGTTTCCTGCATTAGCAGGCAGATTCTCAACCACTGCGCAACCAGGGAAGCCCAGTAATTGATTTTTATAATGGGGTTTAGCTGCTTTTCACTGCTGTGTTTATGCCGCTTTACATCCACATGTCTCACTTACAGAGAGATATCAATACATAGGTTTTAAGATTCTTACTAGTCAGATATATTCTACGGCGGTGAATAGGAGATGTTGAGTCCAGTTCACTGAGCAAGGAGTAGGTCTTGTCTATTACATATTGGGTTTATGGAACGGTATCTGAGCTAATTTCAAACCCTTGTTTTATGCATCACCCCACCTCTCCCTTCCCGTTAAGCAGCCATAGTGTGTTTTCTAAACGTGTGACGCTGTTCTGTTTTGTAATTCAGTTCAAGTGTAGCGGTTTTTCCATTCCCTCTATAAGTGATATCTTAGGATCAGTGTCTTTTTCTGTGTGACTTTTTTCACTTAGAATCGTCTTACCTAAATCCACTCATCATGCTGCTACTAGCCTTATGACGTTGATTTCATGGCTGAGTGATATTCCTTTGTACATAAGGACCACAACTTCTTTATGCATTTTTCTCTTTCCTGGGATATTTAAGGTGTAACGAAGTGGAGGTTCTTGTCAACAGAGCAGCCCTAAACTTTGGGGTGCCTGTGTCTTGCTGATTTTTAGTTTTCCCAATTTATACGCCCATGAGTGGAAGTGCCCTATGCTCTGTAAGCTGAGGTTTTTAGATGTTTCAGGACACACCGTACACTTCTCCAGAGTGGCTGTTGGCAATTTACATCCCGCTCATCAGCGTAGCAAGGTTCCCGTTTCTCCATGGCCTGTCCTCTATTTCTGGTTTTGACACTTTATTCAGCATGGCCCTTTTGACCGATGGGAAGCGAGACTTCTTTGTAGCGCTGATTTGCCTTTCCAGGTTGCTTGGTTGGCCAAAAAGGGCGTATGCGTTTTTTCCTGAATATATTCAGGAAAAAACGCATACGCCCTTTTTGGCCAAGGGCATCATTGTCGAGGTTTCGCCGCTTTTCCTGTGCTTTAAAGGCGATTGGAATCTACCTCCTGAAATCTGTTTCCTGCAATTCTGCCTTGCTTTCAAATCCTCTTCGTTGCCTTCCCTCAAAATATTTGTGGCCGAGAGTTATCATTTATAACTCTGCAGATCTGTGAATTGCAGTGCCCCTGAGCTCCATTTTTCAACTCGCTTTCTTGAAGGCTGGCCGCAAAAGCGCAGGATTGCTTCAGGCCCTATTCTGGTTCCGGGCGCAGGCTGAGCCTGTGGTTAATTCTTCTTCCTGATGGGAAAATAGAGTGGCCTGTGTCTGTCCCAACACCTAGAGCTAGTCTCTCATTGGTTCCCCCTCTTCCCGTTCATCGTCAGGACAAATTGCAACCTGTACGGAACAGGAGGTTAGAGGTGCTGTTTCTCCAAGGAGGGAGATTGCTAGTAAAGCGGCTGGAATGGCGAACCCGAGCACAAGGAGATGAGAAATGAAGAGCGTTTTAGAAACGTTTCCCGATCACACGGTGTACCATCTTCTGGGTTTCTCATGCATGTTTTCGATGTAGGAAGATACCCTTGAAACTGGAGATTTGGGACCCCTGGGATGGGTACCACGCAGTATTTCTTTAAAGGGTCTGCGTTTGCTCCCCCAACCTCACCAAACCTCTCAGCCCCTGAGTGTCCACCGTTATGTCTCAATCACCTGTGGGTCTAGGTATGGTCAATCCAGGTGGCATCACAGCCCCTGAACGAATTTTGTAAGAATTTCTCTCTCTTTCACTGTCTTTGTTTCACGGGTTTTTTAAAGTAAGTGATTTTTATAATGGGGTTTAGCTCCTTTTCACTGATGTGTTTCTGCCGCTTTACACCCACTTGATTCACTTACAGAGAGATATCAATTCATAGGTTTTAACATTCTTATTAGTCAGATATATTCTTGGGTGGTGAATAGGGGGTGTTGAGTCCAGTTCACTGAGCAAGGAGTAGGTCTTGTCTATTACATATTGGGTTTATGGAACGGTATCTGAGCTAATTTGAAACCCTTGTTTTATGCATCACCCCACCTCTCCTTTCCCGTTAAGCAGCCATAGTGTGTTTTCTAAACGTGTGACTCTATTCTGTTTTGTAAGTCAGTTCAAGTGTAGCGGTTTTTCCATTCCCTCTATAAGTGATATCTTCTGATAAGTGTCTTTTTCTGTGTGCCTTATTTCACTTAGAATCGTCGTAGCTAAATCCACTCATCATGCTGCTACTAGCCTTATGACGTTGATTTCATGGCTGAGTGATATTCCATTGTACATAAGGACCACAACTTCTTTATCCATTTTTCTCTTTCCTGGGATATTTAAGGTGAAACGAAGTGGAGGCTCTTGTCAACAGGGCAGCCCTAAACTTTGGGATGCCTGTGTCTTGCTGATTTTTAGTTTTCCCAATTTATACGCCCATGTGTGGAAGTGCCCTATGCTCTGTAAGCTGAGTTTTTTAGATGTTTCAGGACACACCGTACACTTCTCCAGAGTGGCTGTTGGCAATTTACATCCCGCCCATCAGCGTAGCAAGGCTCCCGTTTCTCCATAGCCTGTCCTGCATTTCTGGTTTTGACACTTTATTCAGCATGGCCCATTTGACCGATGGGAAGCGAGACTTCGTTGTAGCGCTGATTTGCCTTTCCAGGTTGCTTGGTTGGCCAAAAAGGGCGTATGCGTTTTTTAATAAATATATTCAGGAAAAAACGCATACGCCCTTTTTGGCCAAGGGCATCATTGTCGAGGTTTCGCCGCTTTTCCTGTGCTTTAAAGGCGATTCGAATCCACCTCCTGAAATCTGTTTCCTGCAATTCTGCCTTGCTTTCAAATCCTCTTCGTTGCCTTCCCTCAAAATATTTGTGGCCGAGAGTTATCATTTTTACCTCTGCAGGTTTGTGAATTGCAGTGCCCCTGAGCTCCATTTTTCAACTCGCTTTCTTGGGAGGTGGCCGCAAAAGCGCAGGATTGCTTCAGGCCCTATTTTGGTTCCGGGCGCGGGCTGAGCCTGTGGTTAATTCTTCTTCCTGATGGGAAAATAGAGTGAGCTGTGCCTGTCCCAACACCTAGAGCTAGTCTCTCATTGGTTCCCCCTCTTCCCGTTCATCCTCAGGACAAATTGCAACCTGTACGGAACAGGAGGTTAAAGGTGCTGATTCTCCAAGGAGGGAGATTGCTAGTAAAGCGGCTGGAATGGCGAACCCGAGCAAAGGAGATGAGAAATGAGGAGCGTTTTAGAAACCTTTCCCGATCACACGGTGTACCATCTTCTGGGTTTCTGATGCATGTTTTCGATGTAGGAAGATACCCTTGAACCTGGAGATTTGAGACCCATGGGATGGGTACCACGCAGTATTCCTTTAAAGGGTCTGCGTTTGCTCCCCCAAGCTCACCAAACCTCTCAGCCCCAAGAGGGTCCATTCTTATGTCTCAATCAGCTGTGGGTGTAGATATGGTGAATCCAGGTGGCATCACAGCCCCTGAACGAATTTTGTAAGAATTTCTCTCTCTTTCACGGTCTTTGTTCACGGGTATTTTAAAGTATTTGATTTTTGTAATGGGGTTTAGCTGCTTTTCACTGCTGTGTTTCTGCCGCTTTACACCCACTTGACTCACTTACAGAGAGATATCAATACATAGGTTTTAACATTCTTACTAGTCAGATATATTCTTGGGCGGTGAATAGGGGGTGTTGAGTCCAGTTCACTGAGCAAGGAGTAGGTCTTGTCTATTACATATTGGGTTTATGGAACGGTATCTGAGCTAATTTGAAACCCTTGTTTTATGCATCACCCCACCTCTCCTTTCCCGTTAAGCAGCCATAGTGTGTTTTCTAAACGTGTGACTCTATTCTGTTTTGTAATTCAGTTCAAGTGTAGCGGTTTTTACATTCCCTCTATAAGTGATATCTTATGATAAGTGTCTTTTTCTGTGTGCCTTATTTCACTTAGAATCGTCGTAGCTAAATCCACTCATCATGCTGCTACTAGCCTTATGACGTTGATTTCATGGCTGAGTGATATTCCATTGTACATAAGGACCACAACTTCTTTATCCATTTTTCTCTTTCCTGGGATATTTAAGGTGTAACGAAGTGGAGGTTCTTGTCAACAGGGCAGCCCTAAACTTTGGGGTGCCTGTGTCTTGCTGATTTTTAGTTTTCCCAATTTATACGCCCATGAGTGGAAGTGCCCTATGCTCTCTAAACTGAGTTTTTTAGATGTTTCAGGACACACCGTACACTTCTCCAGAGTGGCTGTTGGCAATTTACATCCCGCACATCAGCGTAGCAAGGCTCCTGTTTCTCCTTGGCCTGTCCTACATTTCTGGTTTTGACACTTTATTCAGCATGGCCCTTTTGACCGATGGGAAGCGAGACTTCTTTGTAGCGCTGATTTGCCTTTCCAGGTTGCTTGGTTGGCCAAAAAGGGCGTATGCGTTTTTTCCTGAATATATTCAGGAAAAAACGCATACGCCCTTTTTGGCCAAGGGCATCATTGTGGAGGTTTTGCCTCTTTTCCTGTGCTTTGAAGGCGATTCGAATCTACCTCCTGAAATCTGTTTCCTGCAATTCTGCCTTGCTTTCAAATCCTCTTCGTTGCCTTCCCTCGATATATTGTGGACGAGAGTTATCATTTATAACTCTGCAGGTTTGTGAATTGCAGTGCCCCTGAGCTCCATTTTTCAACTCGCTTTCTTGGGAGCTGGCCGCAAAAGCGCAGGATTGCTTCAGGCCCTATTTTGGTTCCGGGCGCAGGCTGAGCCTGTGGTTAATTCTTCTTCCTGATGGGAAAATAGAGTGAGCTGTGCCTGTCCCAACACCTAGAGCTAGTCTCTCATTGGTTCCCCCTCTTCCCGTTCATCCTCAGCACAAATTGCAACCTGTACGGAACAGGAGGTTAAAGGTGCTGATTCTCCAAGGAGGGAGATTGCTAGTAAAGCGGCTGGAATGGCGAACCCGAGCACAAGGAGATGAGAAATGAGGAGCGTTTTAGAAACCTTTCCCGATCACACGGTGTACCATCTTCTGGGTTTCTGATGCATGTTTTCGATGTAGGAAGATACCCTTTAACCTGGAGATTTGGGACCCATGGGATGGGTACCACGCAGTATTCCTTTAAAGGGTCTGCGTTTGCTCCCCCAACCTCACCAAACCTCTCAGCCCCAAGAGGGTCCATCCTTATGTCTCAATCAGCTGTGGGTCTAGATATGGTCAATCCAGGTGGCATCACAGCCCCTGAACGAATTTTGTAAGAATTTCTCTCTCTTTCACGGTCTTTGTTCACGGGTATTTTAAAGTATTTGATTTTTATAATGGGGTTTAGCTGCTTTTCACTGCTGTGTTTCTGCCGCTTTACACCCACTTGACTCACTTACAGAGAGATATCAATACATAGGTTTTAACATTCTTACTAGTCAGATATATTCTTGGGCGGTGAATAGGGGGTGTTGAGTCCAGTTCACTGAGCAAGGAGTAGGTCTTTTCTATTACATATTGGGTTTATGGAACGGTATCTTAGCTAATTTCAAACCCTTGTTTTATGCATCACCCCACCTCTCCTTTCCCGTTAAGCAGCCATAGTGTGTGTTCTAAACGTGTGACTCTGTTCTGTTTTGTAATTCAGTTCAAGTGTAGCGGTTTTTCCATTCCCTCTATAAGTGATATCTTATGATAAGTGTCTTTTTCTGTGTGACTTATTGCACTTAGAATCCTCATAGCTCAATCCACTCACCATGCTGCTACTAGCCTTATGACGTTGATTTCATGGCTGAGTGATATTCCATTGTACATAAGGACCACAACTTCTTTATCCATTTTTCTCTTTCCTGGGATATTTAAGGTGAAATGCAGTGGAGGCTCTTGTCAACAGGGCAGCCCTAAACTTTGGGGTGCCTGTGTCTTGCTGATTTTTAGTTTTCCCAATTTATACGCCCATGAGTGGAAGTGCCCTATGCTCTGTAAGGTGAGTTTTTTAGATGTTTCAGGACACACCGTACACTTCTCGAGAGTGGCTGTTGGCAATTTACATCCCGCCCATCAGCGTAGCAAGGCTCCCGTTTCTCCATGGCCTGTCCTGCATTTCTGGTTTTGACACTTTATTCAGCATGGCCCTTTTGACCGATGGGAAGCGAGACTTCGTTGTAGCGCTGATTTGCCTTTCCAGGTTGCTTGGTTGGCCAAAAAGGGCGTATGCGTTTTTTAATAAATATATTCAGGAAAAAACGCATACGCCCTTTTTGGCCAAGGGCATCATTGTCGAGGTTTCGCCGCTTTTCCTGTGCTTTAAAGGCGATTCGAATCTACCTCCTGAAATCTGTTTCCTGCAATTCTGCCTTGCTTTCAAATCCTCTTCGTTGCCTTCCCTCAAAATATTTGTGGCCGAGAGTTATCATTTATAACTCTGCAGGTTTGTGAATTGCAGTGCCCCTGAGCTCCATTTTTCAACTCACTTTCTTGAAGGCTGGCCGCAAAAGCGCAGGATTGCTTCAGGCCCTATTCTGGTTCCGGGCGCAGGCTGAGCCTGTGGTTAATTCTTCTTCCTGATGGGAAAATAGTGTGGCCTGTGTCTGTCCCAACACCTAGAGCTAGTCTCTCATTGGTTCCCCCTCTTCCCGTTCATCGTCAGGACAAATTGCAACCTGTACGGAACAGGAGGTTAGAGGTGCTGATTCTCCAAGGAGGGAGATTGCTAGTAAAGCAGCTGGCATGGCGAACCCTAGCACAAGGAGATGAGAATTGAAGAGCGTTTTAGAAACGTTTCCCGATCACACGGTGTACCATCTTCTGGGTTTCTCATGCATGTTTTCGATGTAGGAAGATGCCCTTGAACCTGGAGATTTGGGACCCATGGGATGGGTACCACGCAGTATTCCTTTAAAGGGTCTGCGTTTGCTCCCCCAACCTCACCAAACCTCTCAGCCCCTGAGTGTCCACCGTTATGTCTCAATCAGCTGTGGGTCTAGGTATTGTCAATCCATGTGGCATCACAGCCCCTGAACGAATTTTGTAAGAATTTCTCTCTCTTTCACTGTCTTTGTTTCACGGGTTTTTTAAAGTAATTGATGTTTTTTTTTAAATATAAGCAAATTTTTTTTTTAAGATTTCTTTAGTGATTGATTGATTGATTGATTGCTATGTTGGGTCTTCGTTTCTGTGCTAGGGCTTTCTCCAGGTGTGGCAAGTGGGGGCCACTCTTCATCGCGGTGCGCGGGCCTCTCACTATTGTGGCCTCTCTTGTGGCGGAGCACAGGCTCCAGACGCGCAGGCTCAGTAGTTGTGGCTCACGGGCCTAGTTGCTCCACGGCATGTGGGATCTTCCCAGACCAGGGCTCGAACCCGTGTTTCCTGCATTAGCAGGCAGATTCTCAACCACTGCGCAACCAGGGAAGCCCAGTAATTGATTTTTATAATGGGGTTTAGCTGCTTTTCACTGCTGTGTTTATGCCGCTTTACATCCACATGTCTCACTTACAGAGAGATATCAATACATAGGTTTTAAGATTCTTACTAGTCAGATATATTCTACGGCGGTGAATAGGAGATGTTGAGTCCAGTTCACTGAGCAAGGAGTAGGTCTTGTCTATTACATATTGGGTTTATGGAACGGTATCTGAGCTAATTTCAAACCCTTGTTTTATGCATCACCCCACCTCTCCCTTCCCGTTAAGCAGCCATAGTGTGTTTTCTAAACGTGTGACGCTGTTCTGTTTTGTAATTCAGTTCAAGTGTAGCGGTTTTTCCATTCCCTCTATAAGTGATATCTTAGGATCAGTGTCTTTTTCTGTGTGACTTTTTTCACTTAGAATCGTCTTACCTAAATCCACTCATCATGCTGCTACTAGCCTTATGACGTTGATTTCATGGCTGAGTGATATTCCTTTGTACATAAGGACCACAACTTCTTTATGCATTTTTCTCTTTCCTGGGATATTTAAGGTGTAACGAAGTGGAGGTTCTTGTCAACAGAGCAGCCCTAAACTTTGGGGTGCCTGTGTCTTGCTGATTTTTAGTTTTCCCAATTTATACGCCCATGAGTGGAAGTGCCCTATGCTCTGTAAGCTGAGGTTTTTAGATGTTTCAGGACACACCGTACACTTCTCCAGAGTGGCTGTTGGCAATTTACATCCCGCTCATCAGCGTAGCAAGGTTCCCGTTTCTCCATGGCCTGTCCTCTATTTCTGGTTTTGACACTTTATTCAGCATGGCCCTTTTGACCGATGGGAAGCGAGACTTCTTTGTAGCGCTGATTTGCCTTTCCAGGTTGCTTGGTTGGCCAAAAAGGGCGTATGCGTTTTTTCCTGAATATATTCAGGAAAAAACGCATACGCCCTTTTTGGCCAAGGGCATCATTGTCGAGGTTTCGCCGCTTTTCCTGTGCTTTAAAGGCGATTGGAATCTACCTCCTGAAATCTGTTTCCTGCAATTCTGCCTTGCTTTCAAATCCTCTTCGTTGCCTTCCCTCAAAATATTTGTGGCCGAGAGTTATCATTTATAACTCTGCAGATCTGTGAATTGCAGTGCCCCTGAGCTCCATTTTTCAACTCGCTTTCTTGAAGGCTGGCCGCAAAAGCGCAGGATTGCTTCAGGCCCTATTCTGGTTCCGGGCGCAGGCTGAGCCTGTGGTTAATTCTTCTTCCTGATGGGAAAATAGAGTGGCCTGTGTCTGTCCCAACACCTAGAGCTAGTCTCTCATTGGTTCCCCCTCTTCCCGTTCATCGTCAGGACAAATTGCAACCTGTACGGAACAGGAGGTTAGAGGTGCTGTTTCTCCAAGGAGGGAGATTGCTAGTAAAGCGGCTGGAATGGCGAACCCGAGCACAAGGAGATGAGAAATGAAGAGCGTTTTAGAAACGTTTCCCGATCACACGGTGTACCATCTTCTGGGTTTCTCATGCATGTTTTCGATGTAGGAAGATACCCTTGAAACTGGAGATTTGGGACCCCTGGGATGGGTACCACGCAGTATTTCTTTAAAGGGTCTGTGTTTTCTCTCCCAACTTCACCAAACCTCTCAGCCCCTGAGTGTCCACCCTTATGACTGAATCAGCTGTGGGTCTAGATATGGTCAATCCAGGTGGCATCACAGCCCCTGAACGAATTTTGTAAGAATTTCTCTCTCTTTCACTGTCTTTGTTTCACGGGTTTTTTAAAGTAAGTGATTTTTATAATGGGGTTTAGCTCCTTTTCACTGATGTGTTTCTGCCGCTTTACACCCACTTGATTCACTTACAGAGAGATATCAATTCATAGGTTTTAACATTCTTATTAGTCAGATATATTCTTGGGTGGTGAATAGGGGGTGTTGAGTCCAGTTCACTGAGCAAGGAGTAGGTCTTGTCTATTACATATTGGGTTTATGGAACGGTATCTGAGCTAATTTGAAACCCTTGTTTTATGCATCACCCCACCTCTCCTTTCCCGTTAAGCAGCCATAGTGTGTTTTCTAAACGTGTGACTCTATTCTGTTTTGTAAGTCAGTTCAAGTGTAGCGGTTTTTCCATTCCCTCTATAAGTGATATCTTCTGATAAGTGTCTTTTTCTGTGTGTCTTATTTCACTTAGAATCGTCGTAGCTAAATCCACTCATCATGCTGCTACTAGCCTTATGACGTTGATTTCATGGCTGAGTGATATTCCATTGTACATAAGGACCACAACTTCTTTATCCATTTTTCTCTTTCCTGGGATATTTAAGGTGAAACGAAGTGGAGGCTCTTGTCAACAGGGCAGCCCTAAACTTTGGGATGCCTGTGTCTTGCTGATTTTTAGTTTTCCCAATTTATACGCCCATGTGTGGAAGTGCCCTATGCTCTGTAAGCTGAGTTTTTTAGATGTTTCAGGACACACCGTACACTTCTCCAGAGTGGCTGTTGGCAATTTACATCCCGCCCATCAGCGTAGCAAGGCTCCCGTTTCTCCATAGCCTGTCCTGCATTTCTGGTTTTGACACTTTATTCAGCATGGCCCATTTGACCGATGGGAAGCGAGACTTCGTTGTAGCGCTGATTTGCCTTTCCAGGTTGCTTGGTTGGCCAAAAAGGGCGTATGCGTTTTTTAATAAATATATTCAGGAAAAAACGCATACGCCCTTTTTGGCCAAGGGCATCATTGTCGAGGTTTCGCCGCTTTTCCTGTGCTTTAAAGGCGATTCGAATCTACCTCCTGAAATCTGTTTCCTGCAATTCTGCCTTGCTTTCAAATCCTCTTCGTTGCCTTCCCTCAAAATATTTGTGGCCGAGAGTTATCATTTTTACCTCTGCAGGTTTGTGAATTGCAGTGCCCCTGAGCTCCATTTTTCAACTCGCTTTCTTGGGAGGTGGCCGCAAAAGCGCAGGATTGCTTCAGGCCCTATTTTGGTTCCGGGCGCGGGCTGAGCCTGTGGTTAATTCTTCTTCCTGATGGGAAAATAGAGTGAGCTGTGCCTGTCCCAACACCTAGAGCTAGTCTCTCATTGGTTCCCCCTCTTCCCGTTCATCCTCAGGACAAATTGCAACCTGTACGGAACAGGAGGTTAAAGGTGCTGATTCTCCAAGGAGGGAGATTGCTAGTAAAGCGGCTGGAATGGCGAACCCGAGCAAAGGAGATGAGAAATGAGGAGCGTTTTAGAAACCTTTCCCGATCACACGGTGTACCATCTTCTGGGTTTCTGATGCATGTTTTCGATGTAGGAAGATACCCTTGAACCTGGAGATTTGAGACCCATGGGATGGGTACCACGCAGTATTCCTTTAAAGGGTCTGCGTTTGCTCCCCCAAGCTCACCAAACCTCTCAGCCCCAAGAGGGTCCATTCTTATGTCTCAATCAGCTGTGGGTGTAGATATGGTGAATCCAGGTGGCATCACAGCCCCTGAACGAATTTTGTAAGTATTTCTCTCTCTTTCACGGTCTTTGTTCACGGGTATTTTAAAGTATTTGATTTTTGTAATGGGGTTTAGCTGCTTTTCACTGCTGTGTTTCTGCCGCTTTACACCCACTTGACTCACTTACAGAGAGATATCAATACATAGGTTTTAACATTCTTACTAGTCAGATATATTCTTGGGCGGTGAATAGGGGGTGTTGAGTCCAGTTCACTGAGCAAGGAGTAGGTCTTGTCTATTACATATTGGGTTTATGGAACGGTATCTGAGCTAATTTGAAACCCTTGTTTTATGCATCACCCCACCTCTCCTTTCCCGTTAAGCAGCCATAGTGTGTTTTCTAAACGTGTGACTCTATTCTGTTTTGTAATTCAGTTCAAGTGTAGCGGTTTTTACATTCCCTCTATAAGTGATATCTTATGATAAGTGTCTTTTTCTGTGTGCCTTATTTCACTTAGAATCGTCGTAGCTAAATCCACTCATCATGCTGCTACTAGCCTTATGACGTTGATTTCATGGCTGAGTGATATTCCATTGTACATAAGGACCACAACTTCTTTATCCATTTTTCTCTTTCCTGGGATATTTAAGGTGTAACGAAGTGGAGGTTCTTGTCAACAGGGCAGCCCTAAACTTTGGGGTGCCTGTGTCTTGCTGATTTTTAGTTTTCCCAATTTATACGCCCATGAGTGGAAGTGCCCTATGCTCTCTAAACTGAGTTTTTTAGATGTTTCAGGACACACCGTACACTTCTCCAGAGTGGCTGTTGGCAATTTACATCCCGCACATCAGCGTAGCAAGGCTCCTGTTTCTCCTTGGCCTGTCCTACATTTCTGGTTTTGACACTTTATTCAGCATGGCCCTTTTGACCGATGGGAAGCGAGACTTCTTTGTAGCGCTGATTTGCCTTTCCAGGTTGCTTGGTTGGCCAAAAAGGGCGTATGCGTTTTTTCCTGAATATATTCAGGAAAAAACGCATACGCCCTTTTTGGCCAAGGGCATCATTGTGGAGGTTTTGCCTCTTTTCCTGTGCTTTGAAGGCGATTCGAATCTACCTCCTGAAATCTGTTTCCTGCAATTCTGCCTTGCTTTCAAATCCTCTTCGTTGCCTTCCCTCGATATATTGTGGACGAGAGTTATCATTTATAACTCTGCAGGTTTGTGAATTGCAGTGCCCCTGAGCTCCATTTTTCAACTCGCTTTCTTGGGAGCTGGCCGCAAAAGCGCAGGATTGCTTCAGGCCCTATTTTGGTTCCGGGCGCAGGCTGAGCCTGTGGTTAATTCTTCTTCCTGATGGGAAAATAGAGTGAGCTGTGCCTGTCCCAACACCTAGAGCTAGTCTCTCATTGGTTCCCCCTCTTCCCGTTCATCCTCAGCACAAATTGCAACCTGTACGGAACAGGAGGTTAAAGGTGCTGATTCTCCAAGGAGGGAGATTGCTAGTAAAGCGGCTGGAATGGCGAACCCGAGCACAAGGAGATGAGAAATGAGGAGCGTTTTAGAAACCTTTCCCGATCACACGGTGTACCATCTTCTGGGTTTCTGATGCATGTTTTCGATGTAGGAAGATACCCTTTAACCTGGAGATTTGGGACCCATGGGATGGGTACCACGCAGTATTCCTTTAAAGGGTCTGCGTTTGCTCCCCCAACCTCACCAAACCTCTCAGCCCCAAGAGGGTCCATCCTTATGTCTCAATCAGCTGTGGGTCTAGATATGGTCAATCCAGGTGGCATCACAGCCCCTGAACGAATTTTGTAAGAATTTCTCTCTCTTTCACGGTCTTTGTTCACGGGTATTTTAAAGTATTTGATTTTTATAATGGGGTTTAGCTGCTTTTCACTGCTGTGTTTCTGCCGCTTTACACCCACTTGACTCACTTACAGAGAGATATCAATACATAGGTTTTAACATTCTTACTAGTCAGATATATTCTTGGGCGGTGAATAGGGGGTGTTGAGTCCAGTTCACTGAGCAAGGAGTAGGTCTTTTCTATTACATATTGGGTTTATGGAACGGTATCTTAGCTAATTTCAAACCCTTGTTTTATGCATCACCCCACCTCTCCTTTCCCGTTAAGCAGCCATAGTGTGTGTTCTAAACGTGTGACTCTGTTCTGTTTTGTAATTCAGTTCAAGTGTAGCGGTTTTTCCATTCCCTCTATAAGTGATATCTTATGATAAGTGTCTTTTTCTGTGTGACTTATTGCACTTAGAATCCTCATAGCTCAATCCACTCACCATGCTGCTACTAGCCTTATGACGTTGATTTCATGGCTGAGTGATATTCCATTGTACATAAGGACCACAACTTCTTTATCCATTTTTCTCTTTCCTGGGATATTTAAGGTGTAACGAAGTGGAGGTTCTTGTCAACAGGGCAGCCCTAAACTTTGGGGTGCCTGTGTCTTGCTGATTTTTAGTTTTCCCAATTTTTACGCCCATGAGTGGAAGTGCCCTATGCTCTGTAAGGTGAGTTTTTTAGATGTTTCAGGACACACCGTACACTTCTCGAGAGTGGCTGTTGGCAATTTACATCCCGCCCATCAGCGTAGCAAGGCTCCCGTTTCTCCATGGCCTGTCCTGCATTTCTGGTTTTGACACTTTATTCAGCATGGCCCTTTTGACCGATGGGAAGCGAGACTTCGTTGTAGCGCTGATTTGCCTTTCCAGGTTGCTTGGTTGGCCAAAAAGGGCGTATGCGTTTTTTAATAAATATATTCAGGAAAAAACGCATACGCCCTTTTTGGCCAAGGGCATCATTGTCGAGGTTTCGCCGCTTTTCCTGTGCTTTAAAGGCGATTCGAATCTACCTCCTGAAATCTGTTTCCTGCAATTCTGCCTTGCTTTCAAATCCTCTTCGTTGCCTTCCCTCAAAATATTTGTGGCCGAGAGTTATCATTTTTACCTCTGCAGGTTTGTGAATTGCAGTGCCCCTGAGCTCCATTTTTCAACTCGCTTTCTTGGGAGCTGGCCGCAAAAGCGCAGGATTGCTTCAGGCCCTATTCTGGTTCCGGGCGCAGGCTGAGCCTGTGGTTAATTCTTCTTCCTGATGGGAAAATAGAGTGAGCTGTGCCTGTCCCAACACCTAGAGCTAGTCTCTCATTGGTTCCCCCTCTTCCCGTTCATCCTCAGGACAAATTGCAACCTGTACGGAACAGGAGGTTAAAGGTGCTGATTCTCCAAGGAGGGAGATTGCTAGTAAAGCGGCTGGAATGGCGAACCCGAGCAAAGGAGATGAGAAATGAGGAGCGTTTTAGAAACCTTTCCCGATCACACGGTGTACCATCTTCTGGGTTTCTGATGCATGTTTTCGATGTAGGAAGATACCCTTGAACCTGGAGATTTGAGACCCATGGGATGGGTACCACGCAGTATTCCTTTAAAGGGTCTGCGTTTGCTCCCCCAAGCTCACCAAACCTCTCAGCCCCAAGAGGGTCCATTCTTATGTCTCAATCAGCTGTGGGTGTAGATATGGTGAATCCAGGTGGCATCACAGCCCCTGAACGAATTTTGTAAGAATTTCTCTCTCTTTCACGGTCTTTGTTCACGGGTATTTTAAAGTATTTGATTTTTGTAATGGGGTTTAGCTGCTTTTCACTGCTGTGTTTCTGCCGCTTTACACCCACTTGACTCACTTACAGAGAGATATCAATACATAGGTTTTAACATTCTTACTAGTCAGATATATTCTTGGGCGGTGAATAGGGGGTGTTGAGTCCAGTTCACTGAGCAAGGAGTAGGTCTTGTCTATTACATATTGGGTTTATGGAACGGTATCTGAGCTAATTTGAAACCCTTGTTTTATGCATCACCCCACCTCTCCTTTCCCGTTAAGCAGCCATAGTGTGTTTTCTAAACGTGTGACTCTATTCTGTTTTGTAATTCAGTTCAAGTGTAGCGGTTTTTACATTCCCTCTATAAGTGATATCTTATGATAAGTGTCTTTTTCTGTGTGCCTTATTTCACTTAGAATCGTCGTAGCTAAATCCACTCATCATGCTGCTACTAGCCTTATGACGTTGATTTCATGGCTGAGTGATATTCCATTGTACATAAGGACCACAACTTCTTTATCCATTTTTCTCTTTCCTGGGATATTTAAGGTGTAACGAAGTGGAGGTTCTTGTCAACAGGGCAGCCCTAAACTTTGGGGTGCCTGTGTCTTGCTGATTTTTAGTTTTCCCAATTTATACGCCCATGAGTGGAAGTGCCCTATGCTCTCTAAACTGAGTTTTTTAGATGTTTCAGGACACACCGTACACTTCTCCAGAGTGGCTGTTGGCAATTTACATCCCGCACATCAGCGTAGCAAGGCTCCTGTTTCTCCTTGGCCTGTCCTACATTTCTGGTTTTGACACTTTATTCAGCATGGCCCTTTTGACCGATGGGAAGCGAGACTTCTTTGTAGCGCTGATTTGCCTTTCCAGGTTGCTTGGTTGGCCAAAAAGGGCGTATGCGTTTTTTCCTGAATATATTCAGGAAAAAACGCATACGCCCTTTTTGGCCAAGGGCATCATTGTGGAGGTTTTGCCTCTTTTCCTGTGCTTTGAAGGCGATTCGAATCTACCTCCTGAAATCTGTTTCCTGCAATTCTGCCTTGCTTTCAAATCCTCTTCGTTGCCTTCCCTCGATATATTGTGGACGAGAGTTATCATTTATAACTCTGCAGGTTTGTGAATTGCAGTGCCCCTGAGCTCCATTTTTCAACTCGCTTTCTTGGGAGCTGGCCGCAAAAGCGCAGGATTGCTTCAGGCCCTATTCTGGTTCCGGGCGGCAGGCTGAGCCTGTGGTTAATTCTTCTTCCTGATGGGAAAATAGAGTGGCCTGTGCCTGTCCCAACACCTAGAGCTAGTCTCTCATTGGTTCCCCCTCTTCCCGTTCATCCTCAGGACAAATTGCAACGTGTACGGAACAGGAGGTTAAAGGTGCTGATTCTCCAAGGAGGGAGATTGCTAGTAAAGCGGCTGGAATGGCGAACCCGAGTACAAGGAGATGAGAAATGAGGAGCGTTTTAGAAACCTTTCCCAATCACACGGTGTACCATCTTCTGGGTTTCTGATGCATGTTTTCGATGTAGGAAGATACCCTTGAAACTGGAGATTTGGGACCCATGGGATGGGTACCACGCAGTATTCCTTTAAAGGGTCTGCGTTTGCTCCCCCAACCTCACCAAACCTCTCAGCCCCAAGAGTGTCCACCCTTATGTCTCAATCAGCTGTGGGTCTAGATATGGTCAATACAGGTGGCATCACAGCCCCTGAACGAATTTGGTAAGAATTTCTCTCTCTTTCACTGTCTTTTTTTCACGGGTTTTTAAAAGTAATTGATTTTTATAATGGGGTTTAGCTGCTTTTCACTACTGTGTTTATGCCGCTTTACACCCACTAGACTCACTTACAGAGAGATATCAATACATAGGTTTTAAGATTCTTACTAGTCAGATATATTCTTGGGCGGTGAATAGGGGGTGTTGAGTCCAGTTCACTGAGCAAGGAGTAGGTCTTGTCTATTACATATTGGGTTTATGGAACGGTATCTGAGCTAATTTGAAACCCTTGTTTTATGCATCACCCCACCTCACCTTTCCCGTTAAGCAGCCATAGTGTCTTTTCTAAACGTGTGACTCTGTTCTGTTTTGTAAGTCAGTTCAAGTGTAGCGGTTTTTACATTCCCTCTATAAGTGATATCTTCTGATAAGTGTCTTTTTCTGTGTGACTTATTTCACTTAGAATCGTCGTAGCTAAATCCACTCATCATGCTGCTACTAGCCTTATGACGTTGATTTCATGGCTGAGTGATATTCCATTGTACATAAAGACCACAACTTCTTTATCCATTTTTCTCTTTCCTGGGATATTTAAGGTGTACCGAAGTGGAGGTTCTTGTCAACAGAGCAGCCCTAAACTTTGGGATGCCTGTGTCTTGCTGATTTTTAGTTTTCCCAATTTATACGCCCATGAGTGGAAGTGCCCTATGCTCTGTAAGCTGAGTTTTTTAGATGTTTCACGACACACCGTACACTTCTCCAGAGTGGCTGTTGGCAATTTACATCCCGCCCATCAGCGTAGCAAGGCTCCCGTTTCTCCTTGGCCTGTCCTGCATTTCTGGTTTTCACACTTTATTCAGCATGGCCCTTTTGACCGATGGGAAGCGAGACTTCTTTGTAGCGCTGATTTGCCTTTCCAGGTTGCTTGGTTGGCCAAAAAGGGCGTATGCGTTTTTTCCTGAATATATTCAGGAAAAAACGCATACGCCCTTTTTGGCCAAGGGTATCATTGTGGAGGTTTTGCCTCTTTTCCTGTGCTTTGAAGGCGATTCGAATCTACCTCCTGAAATCTGTTTCCTGCAATTCTGCCTTGCTTTCAAATCCTCTTCGTTGTCTTCCCTCGATATATTTGTGGACGAGAGTTATCATTTATAACTCTGCAGGTTTGTGAATTGCAGTGCCCCTGAGCTCCATTTTTCAACTCGCTTTCTTGGGAGCTGGCCGCAAAAGCGCAGGATTGCTTCAGGCCCTATTCTGGTTCCGGGCGCAGGCTGAGCCTGTGGTTAATTCTTCTTCCTGATGGGAAAATAGAGTGGCCTGTGCCTGTCCCAACACCTAGAGCCAGTCTCTCATTGGTTCCCCCTCTTCCCGTTCATCCTCAGGACAAATTGCAACGTGTACGGAACAGGAGGTTAAACGTGTTGATTCTCCAAGGAGGGAGATTGCTAGTAAAGCGGGTGGAATGGCGAACCCGAGCACAAGGAGATGAGAAATGAGGAGCGTTTTAGAAACCTTTCCCGATCACACGGTGTACCATCTTCTGGGTTTCTCATGCATGTTTTCGATGTAGGAAGATGCCCTTGAACCTGGAGATTTGGGACCCATGGGATGGGTACCACGCAGTATTCCTTTAAAGGGTCTGTGTTTGCTCCCCCAACCTCACCAAACCTCTCAGCCCCAAGAGGGTCCATCCTTATGTCTCAATCAGCTGTGGGTCTAGATATGGTCAATCCAGGTGGCATCACAGCCCCTGAACGAATTTGGTAAGAATTTCTCTCTCTTTCACTGTCTTTGTTTCACGGGTTTTTAAAAGTAATTGATTTTTATAATGGGGTTTAGGTGCTTTTCACTACTGTGTTTATGCCGCTTTACACCCACTAGACTCACTTACAGAGAGATATCAATACATAGGTTTTAAGATTCTTACTAGTCAGATATATTCTTGGGCGGTGAATAGGGGGTGTTGAGTCCAGTTCACTGAGCAAGGAGTAGGTCTTGTCTATTACATATTGGGTTTATGGAACGGTATCTGAGCTAATTTGAAACCCTTGTTTTATGCATCACCCCACCTCACTTTTCCCGTTAAGCAGCCATAGTGTGTTTTCTAAACGTGTGACTCTGTTCTGTTTTGTAAGTCAGTTCAAGTGTAGCGGTTTTTACATTCCCTCTATAAGTGATATCTTCTGATAAGTGTCTTTTTCTGTGTGACTTATTTCACTTAGAATCGTCGTAGCTAAATCCACTCATCATGCTGCTACTAGCCTTATGACGTTGATTTCATGGCTGAGTGATATTCCATTGTACATAAAGACCACAACTTCTTTATCCATTTTTCTCTTTCCTGGGATATTTAAGGTGTAACGAAGTGGAGGTTCTTGTCAACAGAGCAGCCCTAAACTTTGGGATGCCTGTGTCCTGCTGATTTTTAGTTTTCTCAATTTATACGCCCATGAGTAGAAGTGCCCTATGCTCTGTAAGCTGAGTTTTTTAGATGTTTCACGACACACCGTACACTTCTCCAGAGTGGCTGTTGGCAATTTACATCCCGCCCATCAGCGTAGCAAGGCTCCCGTTTCTCCTTGGCCTATCCTGCATTTCTGGTTTTGACACTTTATTCAGCATGGCCCTTTTGACCGATGGGAAGCGAGACTTCTTTGTAGCGCTGATTTGCCTTTCCAGGTTGCTTGGTTGGCCAAAAAGGGCGTATGCGTTTTTTCCTGAATATATGCAGGAAAAAACGCATACGCACTTTTTGGCCAAGGGCATCATTGTCGAGGTTTCGCCGCTTTTCCTGTGCTTTAAAGGCGATTCGAATCTACCTCCTGAAATCTGTTTCCTGCAATTCTGCCTTGCTTTCAAATCCTCTTCGTTGCCTTCCCTCAAAATATTTGTGGCCGAGAGTTATCATTTTTAACTCTGCAGGTTTGTGAATTGCAGTGCCCCTGAGCTCCATTTTTCAACTCGCTTTCTTGGGAGCTGGCCGCAAAAGCGCAGGATTGCTTCAGGCCCTATTTTGGTTCCGGGCGCAGGCTGAGCCTGTGGTTAATTCTTCTTCCTGATGGGAAAATAGAGTGAGCTGTGCCTGTCCCAACACCTAGAGCTAGTCTCTCATTGGTTCCCCCTCTTCCCGTTCATCCTCAGCACAAATTTCAACCTGTACGGAACAGGAGGTTAAAGGTGCTGATTCTCCAAGGAGGGAGATTGCTAGTAAAGCGGCTGGAATGGCGAACCCGAGCACAAGGAGATGAGAAATGAGGAGCGTTTTAGAAACCTTTCCCGATCACACGGTGTACCATCTTCTGGGTTTCTGATGCATGTTTTCGATGTAGGAAGATACCCTTTAACCTGGAGATTTGGGACCCATGGGATGGGTACCACGCAGTATTCCTTTAAAGGGTCTGTGTTTGCTCCCCCAACCTCACCAAACCTCTCAGCCCCAAGAGGGTCCATCCTTATGTTTCAATCAGCTGTGGGTGTAGATATGATCAATCCAGGTGGCATCACAGCCCCTGAACGAATTTTGTAAGAATTTCTCTCTCTTTCACGGTCTTTGTTCACGGGTATTTTAAAGTATTTGATTTTTATAATGGGGTTTAGCTGCTTTTCACTGCTGTGTTTCTGCCGCTTTACACCCACTTGACTCACTTACAGAGAGATATCAATACATAGGTTTTAACATTCTTACTAGTCATATACATTCTTGGGCGGTGAATAGGGGGTGTTGAGTCCAGTTCACTGAGCAAGGAGTAGGTCTTGTCTATTACATATTGGGTTTATGGAACGGTATCTGAGCTAATTTGAAACCCTTCTTTTATGCATCACCCCACCTCTCCTTTCCCGTTAAGCAGCCATAGTGTGTTTTCTAAACGTGTGACTCTATTCTGTTTTGTAATTCAGTTCAAGTGTAGCGGTTTTTCCATTCCCTCTATAAGTGATATCTTATGATAAGTGTCTTTTTCTGTGTGACTTATTGCACTTAGAATCGTCGTAGCTCAATCCACTCACCATGCTGCTACTAGCCTTATGACGTTGATTTCATGGCTGAGTGATATTCCATTGTACATAAGGAGCACAACTTCTTTATCCATTTTTCTCTTTCCTGGGATATTTAAGGTGTAACGAAGTGGAGGTTCTTGTCAACAGGGCAGCCCTAAACTTTGGGGTGCCTGTGTCTTGCTGATTTTTAGTTTTCCCAATTTATACGCCCATAAGTGGAAGTGCCCTATGCTCTCTAAACTGAGTTTTTTAGATGTTTCAGGACACACCGTCCACTTCTCCAGAGTGGCTGTTGGCAATTTACATCCTGCCCATCAGCGTAGCAAGGTTCCCGTTTCTCCTTGGCCTGTCCTGCATTTCTGGTTTTGACACTTTATTCAGCATGGCCCTTTTGACCGATGGGAGGCGAGACTTCTTTGTAGAGCTGATTTGCCTTTCCAGGTTGCTTGGTTGGCCAAAAAGGGCGTATGCGTTTTTTCCTGAATATATTTAGGAAAAAACGCATACGCCCTTTTTGGCCAAGGGTATCATTGTGGAGGTTTTGCCTCTTTTCCTGTGCTTTGAAGGCGATTCGAATCTACCTCCTGAAATCTGTTTCCTGCAATTCTGCCTTGCTTTCAAATCCTCTTCGTTGTCTTCCCTCGATATATTTGTGGACGAGAGTTATCATTTATAACTCTGCAGGTTTGTGAATTGCAGTGCCCCTGAGCTCCATTTTTCAACTCGCTTTCTTGGGAGCTGGCCGCAAAAGCGCAGGATTGCTTCAGGCCCTATTCTGGTTCCGGGCGCAGGCTGAGCCTGTGGTTAATTCTTCTTCCTGATGGGAAAATAGAGTGGCCTGTGCCTGTCCCAACACCTAGAGCCAGTCTCTCATTGGTTCCCCCTCTTCCCGTTCATCCTCAGGACAAATTGCAACGTGTACGGAACAGGAGGTTAAACGTGTTGATTCTCCAAGGAGGGAGATTGCTAGTAAAGCGGGTGGAATGGCGAACCCGAGCACAAGGGGATGAGAAATGAGGAGCGTTTTAGAAACCTTTCCCGATCACACGGTGTACCATCTTCTGGGTTTCTCATGCATGTTTTCGATGTAGGAAGATGCCCTTGAACCTGGAGATTTGGGACCCATGGGATGGGTACCACGCAGTATTCCTTTAAAGGGTCTGCGTTTGCTCCCCCAACCTCACCAAACCTCTCAGCCCCAAGAGGGTCCATCCTTATGTCTCAATCAGCTGTGGGTCTAGATATGGTCAATCCAGGTGGCATCACAGCCCCTGAACGAATTTTGTAAGAATTTCTCTCTCTTTCACGGTCTTTGTTCACGGGTATTTTAAAGTATTTGATTTTTATAATGGGGTTTAGCTGCTTTTCACTGCTGTGTTTCTGCCGCTTTACACCCACTTGACTCACTTACAGAGAGATATCAATACATAGGTTTTAACATTCTTACTAGTCAGATATATTCTTGGGCGGTGAATAGGGGGTGTTGAGTCCAGTTCACTGAGCAAGGAGTAGGTCTTTTCTATTACATATTGGGTTTATGGAACGGTATCTGAGCTAATTTCAAACCCTTGTTTTATGCATCACCCCACCTCTCCTTTCCCGTTAAGCAGCCATAGTGTGTGTTCTAAACGTGTGACTCTGTTCTGTTTTGTAATTCAGTTCAAGTGTAGCGGTTTTTCCATTCCCTCTATAAGTGATATCTTATGATAAGTGTCTTTTTCTGTGTGACTTATTGCACTTAGAATCCTCGTAGCTCAATCCACTCACCATGCTGCTACTAGCCTTATGACGTTGATTTCATGGCTGAGTGATATTCCATTGTACATAAGGACCACAACTTCTTTATCCATTTTTCTCTTTCCTGGGATATTTAAGGTGTAATGAAGTGGAGGTTCTTGTCAACAGGGCAGCCCTAAACTTTGGGGTGCCTGTGTCTTGCTGATTTTTAGTTTTCCCAATTTATACGCCCATGAGTGGAAGTGCCCTATGCTCTGTAAGGTGAGTTTTTTAGATGTTTCAGGACACACCGTACACTTCTCGAGAGTGGCTGTTGGCAATTTACATCCCGCCCATCAGCGTAGCAAGGCTCCCGTTTCTCCATGGCCTGTCCTGCATTTCTGGTTTTGACACTTTATTCAGCATGGCCCTTTTGACCGATGGGAAGCGAGACTTCGTTGTAGCGCTGATTTGCCTTTCCAGGTTGCTTGGTTGGCCAAAAAGGGCGTATGCGTTTTTTAATAAATATATTCAGGAAAAAACGCATACGCCCTTTTTGGCCAAGGGCATCATTGTCGAGGTTTCGCCGCTTTTCCTGTGCTTTAAAGGCGATTCGAATCTACCTCCTGAAATCTGTTTCCTGCAATTCTGCCTTGCTTTCAAATCCTCTTCGTTGCCTTCCCTCAAAATATTTGTGGCCGAGAGTTATCATTTTTACCTCTGCAGGTTTGTGAATTGCAGTGCCCCTGAGCTCCATTTTTCAACTCGCTTTCTTGGGAGCTGGCCGCAAAAGCGCAGGATTGCTTCAGGCCCTATTCTGGTTCCGGGCGCAGGCTGAGCCTGTGGTTAATTCTTCTTCCTGATGGGAAAATAGAGTGAGCTGTGCCTGTCCCAACACCTAGAGCTAGTCTCTCATTGGTTCCCCCTCTTCCCGTTCATCCTCAGGACAAATTGCAACCTGTACGGAACAGGAGGTTAAAGGTGGTGATTCTCCAAGGAGGGAGATTGCTAGTAAAGCGGCTGGAATGGCGAACCCGAGCAAAGGAGATGAGAAATGAGGAGCGTTTTAGAAACCTTTCCCGATCACACGGTGTACCATCTTCTGGGTTTCTGATGCATGTTTTCGATGTAGGAAGATACCCTTGAACCTGGAGATTTGAGACCCATGGGATGGGTACCACGCAGTATTCCTTTAAAGGGTCTGCGTTTGCTCCCCCAAGCTCACCAAACCTCTCAGCCCCAAGAGGGTCCATTCTTATGTCTCAATCAGCTGTGGGTGTAGATATGGTCAATCCAGGTGGCATCACAGCCCCTGAACGAATTTTGTAAGAATTTCTCTCTCTTTCACGGTCTTTGTTCACGGGTATTTTAAAGTATTTGATTTTTGTAATGGGGTTTAGCTGCTTTTCACTGCTGTGTTTCTGCCGCTTTACACCCACTTGACTCACTTACAGAGAGATATCAATACATAGGTTTTAACATTCTTACTAGTCAGATATATTCTTGGGCGGTGAATAGGGGGTGTTGAGTCCAGTTCACTGAGCAAGGAGTAGGTCTTGTCTATTACATATTGGGTTTATGGAACGGTATCTGAGCTAATTTGAAACCCTTGTTTTATGCATCACCCCACCTCTCCTTTCCCGTTAAGCAGCCATAGTGTGTTTTCTAAACGTGTGACTCTATTCTGTTTTGTAATTCAGTTCAAGTGTAGCGGTTTTTACATTCCCTCTATAAGTGATATCTTATGATAAGTGTCTTTTTCTGTGTGCCTTATTTCACTTAGAATCGTCGTAGCTAAATCCACTCATCATGCTGCTACTAGCCTTATGACGTTGATTTCATGGCTGAGTGATATTCCATTGTACATAAGGACCACAACTTCTTTATCCATTTTTCTCTTTCCTGGGATATTTAAGGTGTAACGAAGTGGAGGTTCTTGTCAACAGGGCAGCCCTAAACTTTGGGGTGCCTGTGTCTTGCTGATTTTTAGTTTTCCCAATTTATACGCCCATGAGTGGAAGTGCCCTATGCTCTCTAAACTGAGTTTTTTAGATGTTTCAGGACACACCGTACACTTCTCCAGAGTGGCTGTTGGCAATTTACATCCCGCACATCAGCGTAGCAAGGCTCCTGTTTCTCCTTGGCCTGTCCTACATTTCTGGTTTTGACACTTTATTCAGCATGGCCCTTTTGACCGATGGGAAGCGAGACTTCTTTGTAGCGCTGATTTGCCTTTCCAGGTTGCTTGGTTGGCCAAAAAGGGCGTATGCGTTTTTTCCTGAATATATTCAGGAAAAAACGCATACGCCCTTTTTGGCCAAGGGCATCATTGTGGAGGTTTTGCCTCTTTTCCTGTGCTTTGAAGGCGATTCGAATCTACCTCCTGAAATCTGTTTCCTGCAATTCTGCCTTGCTTTCAAATCCTCTTCGTTGCCTTCCCTCGATATATTGTGGACGAGAGTTATCATTTATAACTCTGCAGGTTTGTGAATTGCAGTGCCCCTGAACTCCATTTTTCAACTCGCTTTCTTGGGAGCTGGCCGCAAAAGCGCAGGATTGCTTCAGGCCCTATTCTGGTTCCGGTCGGCAGGCTGAGCCTGTGGTTAATTCTTCTTCCTGATGGGAAAATAGAGTGGCCTGTGCCTGTCCCAACACCTAGAGCTAGTCTCTCATTGGTTCCCCCTCTTCCCGTTCATCCTCAGGACAAATTGCAACGTGTACGGAACAGGAGGTTAAAGGTCTTGATTCTCCAAGGAGGGAGATTGCTAGTAAAGCGGCTGGAATGGCGAACCCGAGTACAAGGAGATGAGAAATGAGGAGCGTTTTAGAAACCTTTCCCGATCACACGGTGTACCATCTTCTGGGTTTCTGATGCATGTTTTCGATGTAGGAAGATACCCTTGAAACTGGAGATTTGGGACCCATGGGATGGGTACCACGCAGTATTCCTTTAAAGGGTCTGCGTTTGCTCCCCCAACCTCACCAAACCTCTCAGCCCCAAGAGTGTCCACCCTTATGTCTCAATCAGCTGTGGATCTAGATATGGTCAATACAGGTGGCATCACAGCCCCTGAACGAATTTGGTAAGAATTTCTCTCTCTTTCACTGTCTTTGTTTCACGGGTTTTTAAAAGTAATTGATTTTTATAATGGGGTTTAGGTGCTTTTCACTACTGTGTTTATGCCGCTTTACACCCACTAGACTCACTTACAGAGAGATATCAATACATAGGTTTTAAGATTCTTACTAGTCAGATATATTCTTGGGCGGTGAATAGGGGGTGTTGAGTCCAGTTCACTGAGCAAGGAGTAGGTCTTGTCTATTACATATTGGGTTTATGGAACGGTATCTGAGCTAATTTGAAACCCTTGTTTTATGCATCACCCCACCTCACCTTTCCCGTTAAGCAGCCATAGTGTGTTTTCTAAACGTGTGACTCTGTTCTGTTTTGTAAGTCAGTTCAAGTGTAGCGGTTTTTACATTCCCTCTATAAGTGATATCTTCTGATAAGTGTCTTTTACTGTGTGACTTATTTCACTTAGAATCGTCGTAGCTAAATCCACTCATCATGCTGCTACTAGCCTTATGACGTTGATTTCATGGCTGAGTGATATTCCATTGTACATAAAGACCACAACTTCTTTATCCATTTTTCTCTTTCCTGGGATATTTAAGGTGTAACGAAGTGGAGGTTCTTGTCAACAGAGCAGCCCTAAACTTTGGGATGCCTGTGTCTTGCTGATTTTTAGTTTTCCCAATTTATACGCCCATGAGTGGAAGTGCCCTATGCTCTGTAAGCTGAGTTTTTTAGATGTTTCACGACACACCGTACACTTCTCCAGAGTGGCTGTTGGCAATTTACATCCCACCCATCAGCGTAGCAAGGCTCCCGTTTCTCCTTGGCCTATCCTGCATTTCTAGTTTTCACACTTTATTCAGCATGGCCCTTTTGACCGATGGGAAGCGAGACTTCTTTGTAGCGCTGATTTGCCTTTCCAGGTTGCTTGGTTGGCCAAAAAGGGCGTATGCGTTTTTTCCTGAATATATGCAGGAAAAAACGCATACGCACTTTTTGGCCAAGGGCATCATTGTCGAGGTTTCGCCGCTTTTCCTGTGCTTTAAAGGCGATTCGAATCTACCTCCTGAAATCTGTTTCCTGCAATTCTGCCTTGCTTTCAAATCCTCTTCGTTGCCTTCCCTCAAAATATTTGTGGCCGAGAGTTATCATTTTTAACTCTGCAGGTTTGTGAATTGCAGTGCCCCTGAGCTCCATTTTTCAACTCGCTTTCTTGGGAGCTGGCCGCAAAAGCGCAGGATTGCTTCAGGCCCTATTCTGGTTCCGGGCGCAGGCTGAGCCTGTGGTTAATTCTTCTTCCTGATGGGAAAATAGAGTGGCCTGTGCCTGTCCCAACACCTAGAGCCAGTCTCTCATTGGTTCCCCCTCTTCCCGTTCATCCTCAGGACAAATTGCAACGTGTACGGAACAGGAGGTTAAACGTGTTGATTCTCCAAGGAGGGAGATTGCTAGTAAAGCGGGTGGAATGGCGAACCCGAGCACAAGGAGATGAGAAATGAGGAGCGTTTTAGAAACCTTTCCCGATCACACGGTGTACCATCTTCTGGGTTCCTCATGCATGTTTTCGATGTAGGAAGATGCCCTTGAACCTGGAGATTTGGGACCCATGGGATGGGTACCACGCAGTATTCCTTTAAAGGGTCTGCGTTTGCTCCCCCAACCTCACCAAACCTCTCAGCCCCAAGAGGGTCCATCCTTATGTCTCAATCAGCTGTGGGTCTAGATATGGTCAATCCAGGTGGCATCACAGCCCCTGAACGAATTTTGTAAGAATTTCTCTCTCTTTCACGGTCTTTGTTCACGGGTATTTTAAAGTATTTGATTTTTGTAATGGGGTTTAGCTGCTTTTCACTGCTGTGTTTCTGCCGCTTTACACCCACTTGACTCACTTACAGAGAGATATCAATACATAGGTTTTAACATTCTTACTAGTCAGATATATTCTTGGGCGGTGAATAGGGGGTGTTGAGTCCAGTTCACTGAGCAAGGAGTAGGTCTTGTCTATTACATATTGGGTTTATGGAACGGTATCTGAGCTAATTTGAAACCCTTGTTTTATGCATCACCCCACCTCTCCTTTCCCGTTAAGCAGCCATAGTGTGTTTTCTAAACGTGTGACTCTATTCTGTTTTGTAATTCAGTTCAAGTGTAGCGGTTTTTACATTCCCTCTATAAGTGATATCTTATGATAAGTGTCTTTTTCTGTGTGCCTTATTTCACTTAGAATCGTCGTAGCTAAATCCACTCATCATGCTGCTACTAGCCTTATGACGTTGATTTCATGGCTGAGTGATATTCCATTGTACATAAGGAGCACAACTTCTTTATCCATTTTTCTCTTTCCTGGGATATTTAAGGTGTAACGAAGTGGAGGTTCTTGTCAACAGGGCAGCCCTAAACTTTGGGGTGCCTGTGTCTTGCTGATTTTTAGTTTTCCCAATTTATACGCCCATGAGTGGAAGTGCCCTATGCTCTGTAAGCTGAGTTTTTTAGATGTTTCACGACACACCGTACACTTCTCCAGAGTGGCTGTTGGCAATTTACATCCCACCCATCAGCGTAGCAAGGCTCCCGTTTCTCCTTAGCCTATCCTGCATTTCTAGTTTTCACACTTTATTCAGCATGGCCCTTTTGACCGATGGGAAGCGAGACTTCTTTGTAGCGCTGATTTGCCTTTCCAGGTTGCTTGGTTGGCCAAAAAGGGCGTATGCGTTTTTTCCTGAATATATGCAGGAAAAAACGCATACGCACTTTTTGGCCAAGGGCATCATTGTCGAGGTTTCGCCGCTTTTCCTGTGCTTTAAAGGCGATTCGAATCTACCTCCTGAAATCTGTTTCCTGCAATTCTGCCTTGCTTTCAAATCCTCTTCGTTGCCTTCCCTCAAAATATTTGTGGCCGAGAGTTATCATTTTTAACTCTGCAGGTTTGTGAATTGCAGTGCCCCTGAGCTCCATTTTTCACCTCGCTTTCTTGGGAGCTGGCCGCAAAAGCGCAGGATTGCTTCAGGCCCTATTCTGGTTCCGGGCGCAGGCTGAGCCTGTGGTTAATTCTTCTTCCTGATGGGAAAATAGAGTGAGCTGTGCCTGTCCCAACACCTAGAGCTAGTCTCTCATTGGTTCCCCCTCTTCCCGTTCATCCTCAGCACAAATTGCAACCTGTACGGAACAGGAGGTTAAAGGTGCTGATTCTCCAAGGAGGGAGATTGCTAGTAAAGCGGCTGGAATGGCGAACCCGAGCACAAGGAGATGAGAAATGAGGAGCGTTTTAGAAACCTTTCCCGATCACACGGTGTACCATCTTCTGGGTTTCTGATGCATGTTTTCGATGTAGGAAGATACCCTTTAACCTGGAGATTTGGGACCCATGGGATGGGTACCAGGCAGTATTCCTTTAAAGGGTCTGTGTTTGCTCCCCCAACCTCACCAAACCTCTCAGCCCCAAGAGGGTCCATCCTTATGTTTCAATCAGCTGTGGGTGTAGATATGGTCAATCCAGGTGGCATCACAGCCCCTGAACGAATTTTGTAAGAATTTCTCTCTCTTTCACGGTCTTTGTTCACGGGTATTTTAAAGTATTTGATTTTTATAATGGGGTTTAGCTGCTTTTCACTGCTGTGTTTCTGCCGCTTTACACCCACTTGACTCACTTACAGAGAGATATCAATACATAGGTTTTAACATTCTTACTAGTCATATATATTCTTGGGCGGTGAATAGGGGGTGTTGAGTCCAGTTCACTGAGCAAGGAGTAGGTCTTGTCTATTACATATTGGGTTTATGGAACGGTATCTGAGCTAATTTGAAACCCTTCTTTTATGCATCACCCCACCTCTCCTTTCCCGTTAAGCAGCCATAGTGTGTTTTCTAAACGTGTGACTCTATTCTGTTTTGTAATTCAGTTCAAGTGTAGCGGTTTTTCCATTCCCTCTATAAGTGATATCTTATGATAAGTGTCTTTTTCTGTGTGACTTATTGCACTTAGAATCGTCGTAGCTCAATCCACTCACCATGCTGCTACTAGCCTTATGACGTTGATTTCATGGCTGAGTGATATTCCATTGTACATAAGGAGCACAACTTCTTTATCCATTTTTCTCTTTCCTGGGATATTTAAGGTGTAACGAAGTGGAGGTTCTTGTCAACAGGGCAGCCCTAAACTTTGGGGTGCCTGTGTCTTGCTGATTTTTAGTTTTCCCAATTTATACGCCCATGAGTGGAAGTGCCCTATGCTCTCTAAACTGAGTTTTTTAGATGTTTCAGGACACACCGTACACTTCTCCAGAGTGGCTGTTGGCAATTTACATCCTGCCCATCAGCGTAGCAAGGTTCCCGTTTCTCCTTGGCCTGTCCTGCATTT
Source organism: Balaenoptera acutorostrata (assembly GCF_949987535.1). Taxonomy (NCBI): domain Eukaryota; kingdom Metazoa; phylum Chordata; class Mammalia; order Artiodactyla; family Balaenopteridae; genus Balaenoptera; species Balaenoptera acutorostrata. The sequence continues at coordinate 87,070,853 of NC_080070.1, read as the reverse complement.
CTGGTTTTGACACTTTATTCAGCATGGCCCTTTTGACCGATGGGAGGCGAGACTTCTTTGTAGAGCTGATTTGCCTTTCCAGGTTGCTTGGTTGGCCAAAAAGGGCGTATGCGTTTTTTCCTGAATATATTCAGGAAAAAACGCATACGCCCTTTTTGGCCAAGGGTATCATTGTGGAGGTTTTGCCTCTTTTCCTGTGCTTTGAAGGCGATTCGAATCTACCTCCTGAAATCTGTTTCCTGCAATTCTGCCTTGCTTTCAAATCCTCTTCGTTGTCTTCCCTCGATATATTTGTGGACGAGAGTTATCATTTATAACTCTGCAGGTTTGTGAATTGCAGTGCCCCTGAGCTCCATTTTTCAACTCGCTTTCTTGGGAGCTGGCCGCAAAAGCGCAGGATTGCTTCAGGCCCTATTCTGGTTCCGGGCGCAGGCTGAGCCTGTGGTTAATTCTTCTTCCTGATGGGAAAATAGAGTGGCCTGTGCCTGTCCCAACACCTAGAGCCAGTCTCTCATTGGTTCCCCCTCTTCCCGTTCATCCTCAGGACAAATTGCAACGTGTACGGAACAGGAGGTTAAACGTGTTGATTCTCCAAGGAGGGAGATTGCTAGTAAAGCGGGTGGAATGGCGAACCCGAGCACAAGGAGATGAGAAATGAGGAGCGTTTTAGAAACCTTTCCCGATCACACGGTGTACCATCTTCTGGGTTCCTCATGCATGTTTTCGATGTAGGAAGATGCCCTTGAACCTGGAGATTTGGGACCCATGGGATGGGTACCACGCAGTATTCCTTTAAAGGGTCTGCGTTTGCTCCCCCAACCTCACCAAACCTCTCAGCCCCAAGAGGGTCCATCCTTATGTCTCAATCAGCTGTGGGTCTAGATATGGTCAATCCAGGTGGCATCCCAGCCCCTGAACGAATTTTGTAAGAATTTCACTCTCTTTCACGGTCTTTGTTTACGGGTATTTTAAAGTATTTGATTTTTATAATGGGGTTTAGCTGCTTTTCACTGCTGTGTTTCTGCCGCTTTACACCCACTTGACTCACTTACAGAGAGATATCAATACATAGGTTTTAACATTCTTACTAGTCAGATATATTCTTGGGCGGTGAATAGGGGGTGTTGAGTCCAGTTCACTGAGCAAGGAGTAGGTCTTGTCTATTACATATTGGGTTTATGGAACGGTATCTGAGCTAATTTGAAACCCTTGTTTTATGCATCACCCCACCTCTCCTTTCCCGTTAAGCAGCCATAGTGTGTTTTCTAAACGTGTGACTCTATTCTGTTTTGTAATTCAGTTCAAGTGTAGCGGTTCTTCCATTCCCTCTATAAGTGATATCTTATGATAAGTGTCTTTTTCTGTGTGACTTATTTCACTTAGATTCGTCGTAGCTAAATCCACTCATCATGCTGCTACTAGCCTTATGACGTTGATTTCATGGCTGAGTGATATTCCATTGTACATAAGGACCACAACTTCTTTATCCATTTTTCTCTTTCCTGGGATATTTAAGGTGTAACGAAGTGGAGGTTCTTGTCAACAGAGCAGCCCTAAACTTTGGGGTGCCTGTGTCTTGCTGATTTTTAGTTTTCCCAATTTATACGTCCATGAGTGGAAGTGCCCTATGCTCTGTAAGCTGAGTTTTTTAGATGTTTCAGGACACACCGTACACTTCTCCAGAGTGGCTGTTGGCAATTTACATCCCGCCCATCAGCGTAGCAAGGCTCCCGTTTCTCCTTGGCCTGTCCTGCATTTCTGGTTTTGACACTTTATTCAGCATGGCCCTTTTGACCGATGGGAGGCGAGACTTCTTTGTAGCGCTGATTTGCCTTTCCAGGTTGCTTGGTTGGCCAAAAAGGGCGTATGCGTTTTTTCCTGAATATATTCAGGAAAAAACGCATACGCCCTTTTTGGCCAAGGGCATCATTGTGGAGGTTTTGCCTCTTTTCCTGTGCTTTGAAGGCGATTCGAATCTACCTCCTGAAATCTGTTTCCTGCAATTCTGCCTTGCTTTCAAATCCTCTTCGTTGCCTTCCCTCGATATATTTGTGGACGAGAGTTATCATTTATACCTCTGCAGGTTTGTGAATTGCAGTGCCCCTGAGTTCCATTTTTCAACTCGCTTTCTTGGGAGCTGGCCGGAAAGGCGCAGGATTGCTTCAGGCCCTATTCTGGTTCCGGGCGCAGGCTGAGCCTGTGGTTAATTCTTCTTCCTGATGGGAAAATACAGTGGCCTGTGCCTGTCCCAACACCTAGAGCCAGTCTCTCATTGGTTCCCCCTCTTCCCGTTCATCCTCAGGACAAATTGCAACGTGTACGGAACAGGAGGTTAAAGGTGTTGATTCTCCAAGGAGGGAGATTGCTAGTAAAGCGGCTGGAATGGCGAACCCGAGCACAAGGAAATGAGAAATGAGGAGCATTTTAGAAACCTTTCCCGATCACACAGTGTACCATCTTCTGGGTTTCTCATGCATGTTTTCGATGTAGGAAGATGCCCTTGAACCTGGAGATTTGGGACCCATGGGATGGGTACCACGCAGTATTCCTTTAAAGGGTCTGCGTTTGCTCCCCCAACCTCACCAAACCTCTCAGCCCCAAGAGTGTCCACCCTTATGTCTCAATCAGCTGTGGGTCTAGATATGGTCAATCCAGGTGGCATCACAGCCCCTGAACGAATTTGGTAAGAATTTCTCTCTCTTTCACTGTCTTTGTTTCACGGGTTTTTAAAAGTAATTGATTTTTATAATGGGGTTTAGCTGCTTTTCACTACTGTGTTTATGCCGCTTTACACCCACTGACTCACTTACAGAGAGATATCAATACATAGGTTTTAAGATTCTTACTAGTCAGATATATTCTTGGGCGGTGAATAGGGGGTCTTCAGTCCAGTTCACTGAGCAAGGAGTAGGTCTTGTCTATTACATATTGGGTTTATGGAACGGTATCTGAGCTAATTTGAAACCCTTGTTTTATGCATCACCCCACCTCTCCTTTCCCGTTAAGCAGCCATAGTGTGTTTTCTAAACGTGTGACTCTGTTCTGTTTTGTAATTCAGTTCAAGTGTAGCGGTTTTTCCATTCCCTCTAAAAGTGATATCTTCTGATAAGTGTCTTTTTCTGTGTGACTTATTGCACTTAGAATCCTCGTAGCTCAATCCACTCATCATGCTGCTACTAGCCTTATGACGTTGATTTCATGGCTGAGTGATATTCCATTGTACATAAGGACCACAACTTCTTTATCCATTTTTCTCTTTCCTGGGATATTTAAGGTGTAACGAAGTGGAGGTTCTTGTCAACAGGGCAGCCCTAAACTTTGGGGTGCCTGTGTCTTGCTGATTTTTAGTTTTCCCAATTTATACGCCCATGAGTGGAAGTGCCCTATGCTCTGTAAGCTGAGTTTTTTAGATGTTTCAGGACACACCGTACACTTCTCGAGAGTGGCTGTTGGCAATTTACATCCCGCCCATCAGCGTAGCAAGGCTCCCGTTTCTCCATGGCCTGTCCTGCATTTCTGGTTTTGACACTTTATTCAGCATGGCCCTTTTGACCGATGGGAAGCGAGACTTCTTTGTAGCGCTGATTTGCCTTTCCAGGTTGCTTGGTTGGCCAAAAAGGGCGTATGCGTTTTTTCCTGAATATATTCAGGAAAAAACGCATATGCCCTTTTTGGCCAAGGGCATCATTGTCGAGGTTTCGCCGCTTTTCCTGTGCTTTAAAGGCGATTCGAATCTACCTCCTGAAATCTGTTTCCTGCAATTATGCCTTGCTTTCAAATCCTCTTCGTTGCCTTCCCTCAAAATATTTGTGGCCGAGAGTTATCATTTTTACCTCTGCAGGTTTGTGAATTGCAGTGCCCCTGAGCTCCATTTTTCAACTCGCTTTCTTGGGAGCTGGCCGCAAAAGCGCAGGATTGCTTCAGGCCCTATTCTGGTTCCGGGCGCAGGCTGAGCCTGTGGGTAATTCTTCTTCCTGATGGGAAAATAGAGTGAGCTGTGCCTGTCCCAACACCTAGAGCTAGTCTCTCATTGGTTCCCCCTCTTCCCGTTCATCCTCAGGACAAATTGCAACCTGTACGGAACAGGAGGTTAAAGGTGCTGATTCTCCAAGGAGGGAGATTGCTAGTAAAGCGGCTGGAATGCCGAACCCGAGCACAAGGAGATGAGAAATGAGGAGCGTTTTAGAAACCTTTCCCGATCACACGGTGTACCATCTTCTGGGTTTCTGATGCATGTTTTCGATGTAGGAAGATACCCTTGAACCTGGAGATTTGGGACCCATGGGATGGGTACCACGCAGTATTCCTTTAAAGGGTCTGCGTTTGCTCCCCCAACCTCACCAAACCTCTCAGCCCCAAAAGTGTCCACCCTTATGTCTCAATCAGCTGTGGGTCTAGATATGGTCAATACAGGTGGCATCACAGCCCCTGAACGAATTTGGTAAGAATTTCTCTCTCTTTCACTGTCTTTGTTTCACGGGTTTTTAAAAGTAATTGATTTTTATAATGGGGTTTAGCTGCTTTTCACTACTGTGTTTATGCCGCTTTACACCCACTAGACTCACTTACAGAGAGATATCAATACATAGGTTTTAAGATTCTTACTAGTCAGATATATTCTTGGGCGGTGAATAGGGGGTCTTGAGTCCAGTTCACTGAGCAAGGAGTTGGTCTTGTCTATTACATATTGGGTTTATGGAACGGTATCTGAGCTAATTTGAAACCCTTATTTTATGCATCACCCCACCTCACCTTTCCCGTTAAGCAGCCATAGTGTGTTTTCTAAACGTGTGACTCTGTTCTGTTTTGTAATTCAGTTAAAGTGTAGCGGTTTTTACATTCCCTCTATAAGTGATATCTTCTGATAAGTGTCTTTTTCTGTGTGACTTATTTCACTTAGAATCGTCGTAGCTAAATCCACTCATCATGCTGCTACTAGCCTTATGAGGTTGATTTCATGGCTGAGTGATATTCCATTGTACATAAGGACCACAACTTCTTTATCCATTTTTCTCTTTCCTGGGATATTTAAGGTGTAAAGAAGTGGAGGTTCTTGTCAACAGAGCAGCCCTAAACTTTGGGATGCCTGTATCTTGCTGATTTTTAGTTTTCCCAATTTATACGCCCATGAGTGGAAGTGCCCTATGCTCTGTAAGCTGAGTTTTTTACATGTTTCAGGACACACCGTACACTTCTCGAGAGTGGCTGTTGGCAATTTACATCCCGCCCATCAGCGTAGCAAGGCTCCCGTTTCTCCTTGGCCTGTCCTGCATTTCTGGTTTTGACACTTTATTCAGCATGGCCCTTTTGACCGATGGGAAGCGAGACTTCTTTGTAGCGCTGATTTGCCTTTCCAGGTTGCTTGGTTGGCCAAAAAGGGCGTATGCGTTTTTTCCTGAATATATTCAGGAAAAAACGCATACGCCCTTTTTGGCCAAGGGCATCATTGTCGAGGTTTCGCCGCTTTTCCTGTGCTTTAAAGGCGATTCGAATCTACCTCCTGAAATCTGTTTCCTGCAATTCTGCCTTGCTTTCAAATCCTCTTCGTTGCCTTCCCTCAAAATATTTGTGGCCGAGAGTTATCATTTTTAACTCTGCAGGTTTGTGAATTGCAGTGCCCCTGAGCTCCATTTTTCAACTCGCTTTCTTGGGAGCTGGCCGCAAAAGCGCAGGATTGCTTCAGGCCCTATTCTGGTTCCGGGCGCAGGCTGAGCCTGTGGTTAATTCTTCTTCCTGATGGGAAAATAGAGTGAGCTGTGCCTGTCCCAACACCTAGAGCTAGTCTCTCATTGGTTCCCCCTCTTCCCGTTCATCCTCAGGACAAATTGCAACCTGTACGGAACAGGAGGTTAAAGTTGCTGATTCTCCAAGGAGGGAGATTGCTAGTAAAGCGGCTGGAATGGCGAACCCGAGCACAAGGAGATGAGAAATGAGGAGCGTTTTAGAAACCTTTCCCGATCACACGGTGTACCATCTTCTGGGTTTCTGATGCATGTTTTCGATGTAGGAAGATGCCCTTGAACCTGGAGATTTGGGACCCATGGGATGGGTACCACGCAGTATTCCTTTAAAGGGTCTGCGTTTGCTCCCCCAACCTCACCAAACCTCTCAGCCCCAAGAGGGTCCATCCTTATGTCTCAATCAGCTGTGGGTCTAGATATGGTCAATCCAGGTGGCATCACAGCCCCTGAACGAATTTTGTAAGAATTTCACTCTCTTTCACGGTCTTTGTTTACGGGTATTTTAAAGTATTTGATTTTTATAATGGGGTTTAGCTGCTTTTCACTGCTGTGTTTCTGCCGCTTTACACCCACTTGACTCACTTACAGAGAGATATCAATACATAGGTTTTAACATTCTTACTAGTCAGATATATTCTTGGGCGGTGAATAGGGGGTGTTGAGTCCAGTTCACTGAGCAAGGAGTAGGTCTTGTCTATTACATATTGGGTTTATGGAACGGTATCTGAGCTAATTTGAAACCCTTGTTTTATGCATCACCCCACCTCTCCTTTCCCGTTAAGCAGCCATAGTGTGTTTTCTAAACGTGTGACTCTATTCTGTTTTGTAATTCAGTTCAAGTGTAGCGGTTCTTCCATTCCCTCTATAAGTGATATCTTATGATAAGTGTCTTTTTCTGTGTGACTTATTTCACTTAGATTCGTCGTAGCTAAATCCACTCATCATGCTGCTAATAGCCTTATGACGTTGATTTCATGGCTGAGTGATATTCCATTGTACATAAGGACCACAACTTCTTTATCCATTTTTCTCTTTCCTGGGATATTTAAGGTGTAACGAAGTGGAGGTTCTTGTCAACAGAGCAGCCCTAAACTTTGGGGTGCCTGTGTCTTGCTGATTTTTAGTTTTCCCAATTTATACGTCCATGAGTGGAAGTGCCCTATGCTCTGTAAGCTGAGTTTTTTAGATGTTTCAGGACACACCGTACACTTCTCCAGAGTGGCTGTTGGCAATTTACATCCCGCCCATCAGCGTAGCAAGGCTCCCGTTTCTCCTTGGCCTGTCCTGCATTTCTGGTTTTGACACTTTATTCAGCATGGCCCTTTTGACCGATGGGAGGCGAGACTTCTTTGTAGCGCTGATTTGCCTTTCCAGGTTGCTTGGTTGGCCAAAAAGGGCGTATGCGTTTTTTCCTGAATATATTCAGGAAAAAACGCATACGCCCTTTTTGGCCAAGGGCATCATTGTGGAGGTTTTGCCTCTTTTCCTGTGCTTTGAAGGCGATTCGAATCTACCTCCTGAAATCTGTTTCCTGCAATTCTGCCTTGCTTTCAAATCCTCTTCGTTGCCTTCCCTCGATATATTTGTGGACGAGAGTTATCATTTATACCTCTGCAGGTTTGTGAATTGCAGTGCCCCTGAGTTCCATTTTTCAACTCGCTTTCTTGGGAGCTGGCCGCAAAGGCGCAGGATTGCTTCAGGCCCTATTCTGGTTCCGGGCGCAGGCTGAGCCTGTGGTTAATTCTTCTTCCTGATGGGAAAATACAGTGGCCTGTGCCTGTCCCAACACCTAGAGCCAGTCTCTCATTGGTTCCCCCTCTTCCCGTTCATCCTCAGGACAAATTGCAACGTGTACGGAACAGGAGGTTAAAGGTGTTGATTCTCCAAGGAGGGAGATTGCTAGTAAAGCGGCTGGAATGGCGAACCCGAGCACAAGGAAATGAGAAATGAGGAGCATTTTAGAAACCTTTCCCGATCACACAGTGTACCATCTTCTGGGTTTCTCATGCATGTTTTCGATGTAGGAAGATGCCCTTGAACCTGGAGATTTGGGACCCATGGGATGGGTACCACGCAGTATTCCTTTAAAGGGTCTGCGTTTGCTCCCCCAACCTCACCAAACCTCTCAGCCCCAAGAGTGTCCACCCTTATGTCTCAATCAGCTGTGGGTCTAGATATGGTCAATCCAGGTGGCATCACAGCCCCTGAACGAATTTGGTAAGAATTTCTCTCTCTTTCACTGTCTTTGTTTCACGGGTTTTTAAAAGTAATTGATTTTTATAATGGGGTTTAGCTGCTTTTCACTACTGTGTTTATGCCGCTTTACACCCACTGACTCACTTACAGAGAGATATCAATACATAGGTTTTAAGATTCTTACTAGTCAGATATATTCTTGGGCGGTGAATAGGGGGTCTTCAGTCCAGTTCACTGAGCAAGGAGTAGGTCTTGTCTATTACATATTGGGTTTATGGAACGGTATCTGAGCTAATTTGAAACCCTTGTTTTATGCATCACCCCACCTCTCCTTTCCCGTTAAGCAGCCATAGTGTGTTTTCTAAACGTGTGACTCTGTTCTGTTTTGTAATTCAGTTCAAGTGTAGCGGTTTTTCCATTCCCTCTAAAAGTGATATCTTCTGATAAGTGTCTTTTTCTGTGTGACTTATTTCACTTAGAATCGTCGTACCTAAATCCACTCATCATGCTGCTACTGGCCTTATGAAGTTGATTTCATGGCTGAGTGATATTCCATTGTACATAAGGACCACAACTTCTTTATCCATTTTTCTCTTTCCTGGGATATTTAAGGTGTAACGAAGTGGAGGTTCTTGTCAACAGAGCAGCCCTAAAGTTTGGGATGCCTGTGTCTTGCTGATTTTTAGTTTTCCCAATTTATACGCCCATGAGTGGAAGTGCCCTATGCTCTGTAAGCTGAGTTTTTTAGATGTTTCAGGACATACCTTACACTTCTCGAGAGTGGCTGTTGGCAATTTACATCCCGCCCATCAGCGTAGCAAGGCTCCCGTTTCTCCATGGCCTGTCCTGCATTTCTGGTTTTGACACTTTATTCAGCATGGCCCTTTTGACCGATGGGAAGCGAGACTTCTTTGTAGCGCTGATTTGCCTTTCCAGGTTGCTTGGTTGGCCAAAAAGGGCGTATGCGTTTTTTCCTGAATATATTCAGGAACAAACGCATACGCCCTTTTTGGCCAAGGGCATCATTGTCGAGGTTTCGCCGCTTTTCCTGTGCTTTAAAGGCGATTCGAATCTACCTCCTGAAATCTGTTTCCTGCAATTGTGCCTTGCTTTCAAATCCTCTTCGTTGCCTTCCCTCGATATATTTGTGGACGAGAGTTATCATTTATAACTCTGCAGGTTTGTGAATTGCAGTGCCCCTGAGCTCCATTTTTCAACTCGCTTTCTTGGGAGCTGGCCGCAAAAGCGCAGGATTGCTTCAGGCCCTATTCTGGTTCCGGGCGCAGGCTGAGCCTGTGGTTAATTCTTCTTCCTGATGGGAAAATAGAGTGAGCTGTGCCTGTCCCAACACCTAGAGCTAGTCTCTCATTGGTTCCCCCTCTTCCCGTTCATCCTCAGGACAAATTGCAACCTGTACGGAACAGGAGGTTAAAGGTGCTGATTCTCCAAGGAGGGAGATTGCTAGTAAAGCGGCTGGAATGGCGAACCCGAGCACAAGGAGATGAGAAATGAGGAGCGTTTTAGAAACCTTTCCCGATCACACGGTGTACCATCTTCTGGGTTTCTGATGCATGTTTTCGATGTAGGAAGATACCCTTGAAGCTGGAGATTTGGGACCCATGGGATGGGTACCACGCAGTATTCCTTTAAAGGGTCTGCGTTTGCTCCCCCAACCTCACCAAACCTCTCAGCCCCAAGAGGGTCCATCCTTATGTCTCAATGAGCTGTGGGTCTAGATATGGTCAATCCAGGTGGCATCACAGCCCCTGAACGAATTTTGTAAGAATTTCTCTCTCTTTCACGGTCTTTGTTCACGGGTATTTTAAAGTATTTGATTTTTATAACGGGGTTTAGATGCTTTTCACTGCTCTGTTTCTGCCACTTTACACCCACTTGACTCACTTACAGAGAGATATCAATACATAGGTTTTAACATTCTTACTAGTCAGATATATTCTTGGGCGGTGAATAGGGGGTGTTGAGTCCAGTTCACTGAGCAAGGAGTAGGTCTTGTCTATTACATATTGGGTTTATGGAACGGTATCTGAGCTAATTTGAAACCCTTGTTTTATGCATCACCCCACCTCTCCTTTCCCGTTAAGCAGCCATAGTGTGTTTTCTAAACGTGTGACTCTATTCTGTTTTGTAATTCAGTTCAAGTGTAGCGGTTCTTCCATTCCCTCTATAAGTGATATCTTATGATAAGTGTCTTTTTCTGTGTGACTTATTTCACTTAGAATTGTCGTAGCTAAATCCACTCATCATGCTGCTACTAGCCTTATGACGTTGATTTCATGGCTGAGTGATATTCCATTGTACATAAGGACCACAACTTCTTTATCCATTTTTCTCTTTCCTGGGATATTTAAGGTGTAACGAAGTGGAGGTTCTTGTCAACAGAGCAGCCCTAAACTTTGGGGTGCCTGTGTCTTGCTGATTTTTAGTTTTCCCAATTTATACGTCCATGAGTGGAAGTGCCCTATGCTCTGTAAGCTGAGTTTTTTAGATGTTTCAGGACACACCGTACACTTCTCCAGAGTGGCTGTTGGCAATTTACATCCCGCCCATCAGCGTAGCAAGGCTCCCGTTTCTCCTTGGCCTGTCCTGCATTTCTGGTTTTGACACTTTATTCAGCATGGCCCTTTTGACCGATGGGAGGCGAGACTTCTTTGTAGCGCTGATTTGCCTTTCCAGGTTGCTTGGTTGGCCAAAAAGGGCGTATGCGTTTTTTCCTGAATATATTCAGGAAAAAACGCATACGCCCTTTTTGGCCAAGGGCATCATTGTGGAGGTTTTGCCTCTTTTCCTGTGCTTTGAAGGCGATTCGAATCTACCTCCTGAAATCTGTTTCCTGCAATTCTGCCTTGCTTTCAAATCCTCTTCGTTGCCTTCCCTCGATATATTTGTGGACGAGAGTTATCATTTATAACTCTGCAGGTTTGTGAATTGCAGTGCCCCTGAGTTCCATTTTTCAACTCGCTTTCTTGGGAGCTGGCCGCAAAGGCGCAGGATTGCTTCAGGCCCTATTCTGGTTCCGGGCGCAGGCTGAGCCTGTGGTTAATTCTTCTTCCTGATGGGAAAATACAGTGGCCTGTGCCTGTCCCAACACCTAGAGCCAGTCTCTCATTGGTTCCCCCTCTTCCCGTTCATCCTCAGGACAAATTGCAACGTGTTCGGAACAGGAGGTTAAAGGTGTTGATTCTCCAAGGAGGGAGATTGCTAGTAAAGCGGCTGGAATGGCGAACCCGAGCACAAGGAAATGAGAAATGAGGAGCATTTTAGAAACCTTTCCCGATCACACAGTGTACCATCTTCTGGGTTTCTCATGCATGTTTTCGATGTAGGAAGATGCCCTTGAACCTGGAGATTTGGGACCCATGGGATGGGTACCACGCAGTATTCCTTTAAAGGGTCTGCGTTTGCTCCCCCAACCTCACCAAACCTCTCAGCCCCAAGAGTGTCCACCCTTATGTCTCAATCAGCTGTGGGTCTAGATATGGTCAATCCAGGTGGCATCACAGCCCCTGAACGAATTTGGTAAGAATTTCTCTCTCTTTCACTGTCTTTGTTTCACGGGTTTTTAAAAGTAATTGATTTTTATAATGGGGTTTAGCTGCTTTTCACTACTGTGTTTATGCCGCTTTACACCCACTGACTCACTTACAGAGAGATATCAATACATAGGTTTTAAGATTCTTACTAGTCAGATATATTCTTGGGCGGTGAATAGGGGGTCTTCAGTCCAGTTCACTGAGCAAGGAGTAGGTCTTGTCTATTACATATTGGGTTTATGGAACGGTATCTGAGCTAATTTGAAACCCTTGTTTTATGCATCACCCCACCTCTCCTTTCCCGTTAAGCAGCCATAGTGTGTTTTCTAAACGTGTGACTCTGTTCTGTTTTGTAATTCAGTTCAAGTGTAGCGGTTTTTCCATTCCCTCTAAAAGTGATATCTTCTGATAAGTGTCTTTTTCTGTGTGACTTATTTCACTTAGAATCGTCGTACCTAAATCCACTCATCATGCTGCTACTGGCCTTATGAAGTTGATTTCATGGCTGAGTGATATTCCATTGTACATAAGGACCACAACTTCTTTATCCATTTTTCTCTTTCCTGGGATATTTAAGGTGTAACGAAGTGGAGGTTCTTGTCAACAGAGCAGCCCTAAAGTTTGGGATGCCTGTGTCTTGCTGATTTTTAGTTTTCCCAATTTATACGCCCATGAGTGGAAGTGCCCTATGCTCTGTAAGCTGAGTTTTTTAGATGTTTCAGGACATACCTTACACTTCTCGAGAGTGGCTGTTGGCAATTTACATCCCGCCCATCAGCGTAGCAAGGCTCCCGTTTCTCCATGGCCTGTCCTGCATTTCTGGTTTTGACACTTTATTCAGCATGGCCCTTTTGACCGATGGGAAGCGAGACTTCTTTGTAGCGCTGATTTGCCTTTCCAGGTTGCTTGGTTGGCCAAAAAGGGCGTATGCGTTTTTTCCTGAATATATTCAGGAACAAACGCATACGCCCTTCTTGGCCAAGGGCATCATTGTCGAGGTTTCGCCGCTTTTCCTGTGCTTTAAAGGCGATTCGAATCTACCTCCTGAAATCTGTTTCCTGCAATTCTGCCTTGCTTTCAAATCCTCTTCGTTGCCTTCCCTCGATATATTTGTGGACGAGAGTTATCATTTATAACTCTGCAGGTTTGTGAATTGCAGTGCCCCTGAGCTCCATTTTTCAACTCGCTTTCTTGGGAGCTGGCCGCAAAAGCGCAGGATTGCTTCAGGCCCTATTCTGGTTCCAGGCGCAGGCTGAGCCTGTGGTTAATTCTTCTTCCTGATGGGAAAATAGAGTGAGCTGTGCCTGTCCCAACACCTAGAGCTAGTCTCTCATTGGTTCCCCCTCTTCCCGTTCATCCTCAGGACAAATTGCAACCTGTACGGAACAGGAGGTTAAAGGTGCTGATTCTCCAAGGAGGGAGATTGCTAGTAAAGCGGCTGGAATGGCGAACCCGAGCACAAGGAGATGAGAAATGAGGAGCGTTTTAGAAACCTTTCCCGATCACACGGTGTACCATCTTCTGGGTTTCTGATGCATGTTTTCGATGTAGGAAGATACCCTTGAAGCTGGAGATTTGGGACCCATGGGATGGGTACCACGCAGTATTCCTTTAAAGGGTCTGCGTTTGCTCCCCCAACCTCACCAAACCTCTCAGCCCCAAGAGGGTCCATCCTTATGTCTCAATCAGCTGTGGGTCTAGATATGGTCAATCCAGGTGGCATCACAGCCCCTGAACGAATTTTGTAAGAATTTCTCTCTCTTTCACGGTCTTTGTTCACGGGTATTTTAAAGTATTTGATTTTTATAACGGGGTTTAGATGCTTTTCACTGCTCTGTTTCTGCCACTTTACACCCACTTGACTCACTTACAGAGAGATATCAATACATAGGTTTTAACATTCTTACTAGTCAGATATATTCTTGGGCGGTGAATAGGGGGTGTTGAGTCCAGTTCACTGAGCAAGGAGTAGGTCTTGTCTATTACATATTGGGTTTATGGAACGGTATCTGAGCTAATTTGAAACCCTTGTTTTATGCATCACCCCACCTCTCCTTTCCCGTTAAGCAGCCATAGTGTGTTTTCTAAACGTGTGACTCTATTCTGTTTTGTAATTCAGTTCAAGTGTAGCGGTTCTTCCATTCCCTCTATAAGTGATATCTTATGATAAGTGTCTTTTTCTGTGTGACTTATTTCACTTAGATTCGTCGTAGCTAAATCCACTCATCATGCTGCTACTAGCCTTATGACGTTGATTTCATGGCTGAGTGATATTCCATTGTACATAAGGACCACAACTTCTTTATCCATTTTTCTCTTTCCTGGGATATTTAAGGTGTAACGAAGTGGAGGTTCTTGTCAACAAAGCAGCCCTAAACTTTGGGGTGCCTGTGTCTTGCTGATTTTTAGTTTTCCCAATTTATACGTCCATGAGTGGAAGTGCCCTATGCTCTGTAAGCTGAGTTTTTTAGATGTTTCAGGACACACCGTACACTTCTCCAGAGTGGCTGTTGGCAATTTACATCCCGCCCATCAGCGTAGCAAGGCTCCCGTTTCTCCTTGGCCTGTCCTGCATTTCTGGTTTTGACACTTTATTCAGCATGGCCCTTTTGACCGATGGGAGGCGAGACTTCTTTGTAGCGCTGATTTGCCTTTCCAGGTTGCTTGGTTGGCCAAAAAGGGCGTATGCGTTTTTTCCTGAATATATTCAGGAAAAAACGCATACGCCCTTTTTGGCCAAGGGCATCATTGTGGAGGTTTTGCCTCTTTTCCTGTGCTTTGAAGGCGATTCGAATCTACCTCCTGAAATCTGTTTCCTGCAATTCTGCCTTGCTTTCAAATCCTCTTCGTTGCCTTCCCTCGATATATTTGTGGACGAGAGTTATCATTTATAACTCTGCAGGTTTGTGAATTGCAGTGCCCCTGAGTTCCATTTTTCAACTCGCTTTCTTGGGAGCTGGCCGCAAAGGCGCAGGATTGCTTCAGGCCCTATTCTGGTTCCGGGCGCAGGCTGAGCCTGTGGTTAATTCTTCTTCCTGATGGGAAAATACAGTGGCCTGTGCCTGTCCCAACACCTAGAGCCAGTCTCTCATTGGTTCCCCCTCTTCCCGTTCATCCTCAGGACAAATTGCAACGTGTACGGAACAGGAGGTTAAAGGTGTTGATTCTCCAAGGAGGGAGATTGCTAGTAAAGCGGCTGGAATGGCGAACCCGAGCACAAGGAAATGAGAAATGAGGAGCATTTTAGAAACCTTTCCCGATCACACAGTGTACCATCTTCTGGGTTTCTCATGCATGTTTTCGATGTAGGAAGATGCCCTTGAACCTGGAGATTTGGGACCCATGGGATGGGTACCACGCAGTATTCCTTTAAAGGGTCTGCGTTTGCTCCCCCAACCTCACCAAACCTCTCAGCCCCAAGAGTGTCCACCCTTATGTCTCAATCAGCTGTGGGTCTAGATATGGTCAATCCAGGTGGCATCACAGCCCCTGAACGAATTTGGTAAGAATTTCTCTCTCTTTCACTGTCTTTGTTTCACGGGTTTTTAAAAGTAATTGATTTTTATAATGGGGTTTAGCTGCTTTTCACTACTGTGTTTATGCCGCTTTACACCCACTGACTCACTTACAGAGAGATATCAATACATAGGTTTTAAGATTCTTACTAGTCAGATATATTCTTGGGCGGTGAATAGGGGGTCTTCAGTCCAGTTCACTGAGCAAGGAGTAGGTCTTGTCTATTACATATTGGGTTTATGGAACGGTATCTGAGCTAATTTGAAACCCTTGTTTTATGCATCACCCCACCTCTCCTTTCCCGTTAAGCAGCCATAGTGTGTTTTCTAAACGTGTGACTCTGTTCTGTTTTGTAATTCAGTTCAAGTGTAGCGGTTTTTCCATTCCCTCTAAAAGTGATATCTTCTGATAAGTGTCTTTTTCTGTGTGACTTATTTCACTTAGAATCGTCGTACCTAAATCCACTCATCATGCTGCTACTGGCCTTATGAAGTTGATTTCATGGCTGAGTGATATTCCATTGTACATAAGGACCACAACTTCTTTATCCATTTTTCTCTTTCCTGGGATATTTAAGGTGTAACGAAGTGGAGGTTCTTGTCAACAGAGCAGCCCTAAAGTTTGGGATGCCTGTGTCTTGCTGATTTTTAGTTTTCCCAATTTATACGCCCATGAGTGGAAGTGCCCTATGCTCTGTAAGCTGAGTTTTTTAGATGTTTCAGGACATACCTTACACTTCTCGAGAGTGGCTGTTGGCAATTTACATCCCGCCCATCAGCGTAGCAAGGCTCCCGTTTCTCCATGGCCTGTCCTGCATTTCTGGTTTTGACACTTTATTCAGCATGGCCCTTTTGACCGATGGGAAGCGAGACTTCTTTGTAGCGCTGATTTGCCTTTCCAGGTTGCTTGGTTGGCCAAAAAGGGCGTATGCGTTTTTTCCTGAATATATTCAGGAACAAACGCATACGCCCTTTTTGGCCAAGGGCATCATTGTCGAGGTTTCGCCGCTTTTCCTGTGCTTTAAAGGCGATTCGAATCTACCTCCTGAAATCTGTTTCCTGCAATTCTGCCTTGCTTTCAAATCCTCTTCGTTGCCTTCCCTCGATATATTTGTGGACGAGAGTTATCATTTATAACTCTGCAGGTTTGTGAATTGCAGTGCCCCTGAGCTCCATTTTTCAACTCGCTTTCTTGGGAGCTGGCCGCAAAAGCGCAGGATTGCTTCAGGCCCTATTCTGGTTCCGGGCGCAGGCTGAGCCTGTGGTTAATTCTTCTTCCTGATGGAAAAATAGAGTGAGCTGTGCCTGTCCCAACACCTAGAGCTAGTCTCTCATTGGTTCCCCCTCTTCCCGTTCATCCTCAGGACAAATTGCAACCTGTACGGAACAGGAGGTTAAAGGTGCTGATTCTCCAAGGAGGGAGATTGCTAGTAAAGCGGCTGGAATGGCGAACCCGAGCACAAGGAGATGAGAAATGAGGAGCGTTTTAGAAACCTTTCCCGATCACACGGTGTACCATCTTCTGGGTTTCTGATGCATGTTTTCGATGTAGGAAGATACCCTTGAAGCTGGAGATTTGGGACCCATGGGATGGGTACCACGCAGTATTCCTTTAAAGGGTCTGCGTTTGCTCCCCCAACCTCACCAAACCTCTCAGCCCCAAGAGGGTCCATCCTTATGTCTCAATGAGCTGTGGGTCTAGATATGGTCAATCCAGGTGGCATCACAGCCCCTGAACGAATTTTGTAAGAATTTCTCTCTCTTTCACGGTCTTTGTTCACGGGTATTTTAAAGTATTTGATTTTTATAACGGGGTTTAGATGCTTTTCACTGCTCTGTTTCTGCCACTTTACACCCACTTGACTCACTTACAGAGAGATATCAATACATAGGTTTTAACATTCTTACTAGTCAGATATATTCTTGGGCGGTGAATAGGGGGTGTTGAGTCCAGTTCACTGAGCAAGGAGTAGGTCTTGTCTATTACATATTGGGTTTATAGAACGGTATCTGAGCTAATTTGAAACCCTTGTTTTATGCATCACCCCACCTCTCCTTTCCCGTTAAGCAGCCATAGTGTGTTTTCTAAACGTGTGACTCTATTTTGTTTTGTAATTCAGTTCAAGTGTAGCGGTTTTTCCATTCCCTCTATAAGTGATATCTTATGATAAGTGTCTTTTTCTGTGTGACTTATTTCTCTTAGAATCGTCGTAGCTAAATCCACTCATCATGCTGCTACTAGCCTTATGACGTTGATATCATGGCTGAGTGATATTCCATTGTACATAAGGACCACAACTTCTTTATCCATTTTTCTCTTTCCTGGGATATTTAAGGTGTAACGAAGTGGAGGTTCTTGTCAACAGAGCAGCCCTAAACTTTGGGGTGCCCTTGTCTTGCTGATTTTAAGTTTTCCCAATTTATACGTCCATGAGTGGAAGTGCCCTATGCTCTCTAAACTGAGTTTTTTAGATGTTTCAGGACACACCGTACACTTCTCCAGAATGGCTGTTGGCAATTTATATCCCGCCCATCAGCGTAGCAAGGCTCCCGTTTCTCCTTGGCCTGTCCTGCATTTCTGGTTTTGACACTTTATTCAGCATGGCCCTTTTGACCGATGGGAAGCGAGACTTCTTTGTAGCGCTGATTTGCCTTTCCAGGTTGCTTGGTTGGCCAAAAAGGGCATATGCGTTTTTTCCTGAATATATTCAGGAAAAAACGCATACGCCCTTTTTGGCCAAGGGCATCATTGTGGAGGTTTTGCCTCTTTTCCTGTGCTTTGAAGGCGATTCGAATCTACCTCCTGAAATCTGTTTCCTGCAATTCTGCCTTGCTTTCAAATCCTCTTCGTTGTCTTCCCTCGATATATTTGTGGACGAGAGTTATCATTTATAACTCTGCAGGTTTGTGAATTGCAGTGCCCCTGAGCTCCATTTTTCAACTCGCTTTCTTGGGAGCTGGCCGCAAAAGCGCAGGATTGCTTCAGGCCCTATTCTGGTTCCGGGCGCAGGCTGAGCCTGTGGTTAATTCTTCTTCCTGATGGGAAAATACAGTGGCCTGTGCCTGTCCCAACACCTAGAGCCAGTCTCTCATTGGTTCCCCCTCTTCCCGTTCATCCTCAGGACAAATTGCAACGTGTACGGAACAGGAGGTTAAACGTGTTGATTCTCCAAGGAGGGAGATTGCTAGTAAAGCGGGTGGAATGGCGAACACGAGCACAAGGAGATGAGAAATGAGGAGCGTTTTAGAAACCTTTCCCGATCACACGGTGTACCATCTTCTGGGTTTCTCATGCATGTTTTCGATGTAGGAAGATGCCCTTGAACCTGGAGATTTGGGACCCATGGGATGGGTACCACGCAGTATTCCTTTAAAGGGTCTGCGTTTGCTCCCCCAACCTCACCAAACCTCTCAGCCCCAAGAGGGTCCATCCTTATGTCTCAATCAGCTGTGGGTCTAGATATGGTCAATCCAGGTGGCATCACAGCCCCTGAACGAATTTTGTAAGAATTTCTCTCTCTTTCACGGTCTTTGTTCACGGGTATTTTATAGTATTTGATTTTTATAATGGGGTTTAGCTGCTTTTCACTGCTGTGTTTCTGCCGCTTTACACCCACTTGACTCACTTACAGAGAGATATCAATACATAGGTTTTAACATTCTTACTAGTCAGATATATTCTTGGGCGGTGAATAGGGGGTGTTGAGTCCAGTTCACTGAGCAAGGAGTAGGTCTTGTCTATTACATATTGGGTTTATGGAACGGTATCTGAGCTAATTTCAAACCCTTGTTTTATGCATCACCCCACCTCTCCTTTCCCGTTAAGCAGCCATAGTGTGTGTTCTAAACGTGTGACTCTGTTCTGTTTTGTAATTCAGTTCAAGTGTAGCGGTTTTTCCATTCCCTCTATAAGTGATATCTTATGATAAGTGTCTTTTTCTGTGTGACTTATTGCACTTAGAATCCTCGTAGCTCAATCCACTCATCATGCTGCTACTAGCCTTATGAGGTTGATTTCATGGCTGAGTGATATTCCATTGTACATAAGGACCACAACTTCTTTATCCATTTTTCTCTTTCCTGGGATATTTAAGGTGTAACGAAGTGGAGGTTCTTGTCAACAGGGCAGCCCTAAACTTTGGGGTGCCTGTGTCTTGCTGATTTTTAGTTTTCCCAATTTATACGCCCATGAGTGGAAGTGCCCTATGCTCTGTAAGCTGAGTTTTTTAGATGTTTCAGGACACACCGTACACTTCTCGAGAGTGGCTGTTGGCAATTTACATCCCGCCCATCAGCGTAGCAAGGCTCCCGTTTCTCCATGGCCTGTCCTGCATTTCTGGTTTTGACACTTTATTCAGCATGGCCCTTTTGACCGATGGGAAGCGAGACTTCTTTGTAGCGCTGATTTGCCTTTCCAGGTTGCTTGGTTGGCCAAAAAGGGCGTATGCGTTTTTTCCTGAATATATTCAGGAACAAACGCATACGCCCTTTTTGGCCAAGGGCATCATTGTCGAGGTTTCGCCGCTTTTCCTGTGCTTTAAAGGCGATTCGAATCTACCTCCTGAAATCTGTTTCCTGCAATTCTGTCTTGCTTTCAAATCCTCTTCGTTGCCTTCCCTCGATATATTTGTGGCCGAGAGTTATCATTTATAACTCTGCAGGTTTGTGAATTGCAGTGCCCCTGAGCTCCATTTTTCAACTCGCTTTCTTGGGAGCTGGCCGCAAAAGCGCAGGATTGCTTCAGGCCCTATTCTGGTTCCGGGCGCAGGCTGAGCCTGTGGTTAATTCTTCTTCCTGATGGAAAAATAGAGTGAGCTGTGCCTGTCCCAACACCTAGAGCTAGTCTCTCATTGGTTCCCCCTCTTCCCGTTCATCCTCAGGACAAATTGCAACCTGTACGGAACAGGAGGTTAAAGGTGCTGATTCTCCAAGGAGGGAGATTGCTAGTAAAGCGGCTGGAATGGCGAACCCGAGCACAAGGAGATGAGAAATGAGGAGCGTTTTAGAAACCTTTCCCGATCACACGGTGTACCATCTTCTGGGTTTCTGATGCATGTTTTCGATGTAGGAAGATACCCTTGAAGCTGGAGATTTGGGACCCATGGGATGGGTACCACGCAGTATTCCTTTAAAGGGTCTGCGTTTGCTCCCCCAACCTCACCAAACCTCTCAGCCCCAAGAGGGTCCATCCTTATGTCTCAATGAGCTGTGGGTCTAGATATGGTCAATCCAGGTGGCATCACAGCCCCTGAACGAATTTTGTAAGAATTTCTCTCTCTTTCACGGTCTTTGTTCACGGGTATTTTAAAGTATTTGATTTTTATAACGGGGTTTAGATGCTTTTCACTGCTCTGTTTCTGCCACTTTACACCCACTTGACTCACTTACAGAGAGATATCAATACATAGGTTTTAACATTCTTACTAGTCAGATATATTCTTGAGCGGTGAATAGGGGGTGTTGAGTCCAGTTCACTGAGCAAGGAGTAGGTCTTGTCTATTACATATTGGGTTTATAGAACGGTATCTGAGCTAATTTGAAACCCTTGTTTTATGCATCACCCCACCTCTCCTTTCCCGTTAAGCAGCCATAGTGTGTTTTCTAAACGTGTGACTCTATTTTGTTTTGTAATTCAGTTCAAGTGTAGCGGTTTTTCCATTCCCTCTATAAGTGATATCTTATGATAAGTGTCTTTTTCTGTGTGACTTATTTCACTTAGAATCGTCGTAGCTAAATCCACTCATCATGCTGCTACTAGCCTTATGACGTTGATTTCATGGCTGAGTGATATTCCATTGTACATAAGGACCACAACTTCTTTATCCATTTTTCTCTTTCCTGGGATATTTAAGGTGTAACGAAGTGGAGGTTCTTGTCAACAGAGCAGCCCTAAACTTTGGGGTGCCCTTCTCTTGCTGATTTTAAGTTTTCCCAATTTATACGTCCATGAGTGGAAGTGCCCTATGCTCTCTAAACTGAGTTTTTTAGATGTTTCAGGACACACCGTACACTTCTCCAGAATGGCTGTTGGCAATTTATATCCCGCCCATCAGCGTAGCAAGGCTCCCGTTTCTCCTTGGCCTGTCCTGCATTTCTGGTTTTGACACTTTATTCAGCATGGCCCTTTTGACCGATGGGAAGCGAGACTTCTTTGTAGCGCTGATTTGCCTTTCCAGGTTGCTTGGTTGGCCAAAAAGGGCGTATGCGTTTTTTCCTGAATATATTCAGGAAAAAACGCATACGCCCTTTTTGGCCAAGGGCATCATTGTGGAGGTTTTGCCTCTTTTCCTGTGCTTTGAAGGCGATTCGAATCTACCTCCTGAAATCTGTTTCCTGCAATTCTGCCTTGCTTTCAAATCCTCTTCGTTGTCTTCCCTCGATATATTTGTGGACGAGAGTTATCATTTATAACTCTGCAGGTTTGTGAATTGCAGTGCCCCTGAGCTCCATTTTTCAACTCGCTTTCTTGGGAGCTGGCCGCAAAAGCGCAGGATTGCTTCAGGCCCTATTCTGGTTCCGGGCGCAGGCTGAGCCTGTGGTTAATTCTTCTTCCTGATGGGAAAATAGAGTGGCCTGTGCCTGTCCCAACACCTAGAGCCAGTCTCTCATTGGTTCCCCCTCTTCCCGTTCATCCTCAGGACAAATTGCAACGTGTACGGAACAGGAGGTTAAACGTGTTGATTCTCCAAGGAGGGAGATTGCTAGTAAAGCGGGTGGAATGGCGAACACGAGCACAAGGAGATGAGAAATGAGGAGCGTTTTAGAAACCTTTCCCGATCACACGGTGTACCATCTTCTGGGTTTCTCATGCATGTTTTCGATGTAGGAAGATGCCCTTGAACCTGGAGATTTGGGACCCATGGGATGGGTACCACGCAGTATTCCTTTAAAGGGTCTGCGTTTGCTCCCCCAACCTCACCAAACCTCTCAGCCCCAAGAGGGTCCATCCTTATGTCTGAATCAGCTGTGGGTCTAGATATGGTCAATCCAGGTGGCATCACAGCCCCTGAACGAATTTTGTAAGAATTTCTCTCTCTTTCACTGTCTTTGTTTCACGGGTTTTTTAAAGTAAGTGATTTTTATAATGGGGTTTAGCTCCTTTTCACTGCTGTGTTTCTGCCGCTTTACACCCACTTGATTCACTTACAGAGAGATATCAATTCATAGGTTTTAACATTCTTATTAGTCAGATATATTCTTGGATGGTGAATAGGGGGTGTTGAGTCCAGTTCACTGAGCAAGGAGTAGGTCTTGTCTATTACATATTGGGTTTATGGAACGGTATCTGAGCTAATTTGAAACCCTTGTTTTATGCATCACCCCACCTCTCCTTTCCCGTTAAGCAGCCATAGTGTGTTTTCTAAACGTGTGACTCTATTCTGTTTTGTAAGTCAGTTCAAGTGTAGCGGTTTTTCCATTCCCTCTATAAGTGATATCTTCTGATAAGTGTCTTTTTCTGTGTGCCTTATTTCACTTAGAATCGTCGTAGCTAAATCCACTCATCATGCTGCTACTAGCCTTATGACGTTGATTTCATGGCTGAGTGATATTCCATTGTACATAAGGACCACAACTTCTTTATCCATTTTTCTCTTTCCTGGGATATTTAAGGTGAAACGAAGTGGAGGCTCTTGTCAACAGGGCAGCCCTAAACTTTGGGATGCCTGTGTCTTGCTGATTTTTAGTTTTCCCAATTTATACGCCCATGTGTGGAAGTGCCCTATGCTCTGTAAGCTGAGTTTTTTAGATGTTTCAGGACACACCGTACACTTCTCCAGAGTGGCTGTTGGCAATTTACATCCCGCCCATCAGCGTAGCAAGGCTCCCGTTTCTCCATAGCCTGTCCTGCATTTCTGGTTTTGACACTTTATTCAGCATGGCCCATTTGACCGATGGGAAGCGAGACTTCGTTGTAGCGCTGATTTGCCTTTCCAGGTTGCTTGGTTGGCCAAAAAGGGCGTATGCGTTTTTTAATAAATATATTCAGGAAAAAACGCATACGCCCTTTTTGGCCAAGGGCATCATTGTCGAGGTTTCGCCGCTTTTCCTGTGCTTTAAAGGCGATTCGAATCTACCTCCTGAAATCTGTTTCCTGCAATTCTGCCTTGCTTTCAAATCCTCTTCGTTGCCTTCCCTCAAAATATTTGTGGCCGAGAGTTATCATTTTTACCTCTGCAGGTTTGTGAATTGCAGTGCCCCTGAGCTCCATTTTTCAACTCGCTTTCTTGGGAGGTGGCCGCAAAAGCGCAGGATTGCTTCAGGCCCTATTTTGGTTCCGGGCGCGGGCTGAGCCTGTGGTTAATTCTTCTTCCTGATGGGAAAATAGAGTGAGCTGTGCCTGTCCCAACACCTAGAGCTAGTCTCTCATTGGTTCCCCCTCTTCCCGTTCATCCTCAGGACAAATTGCAACCTGTACGGAACAGGAGGTTAAAGGTGCTGATTCTCCAAGGAGGGAGATTGCTAGTAAAGCGGCTGGAATGGCGAACCCGAGCAAAGGAGATGAGAAATGAGGAGCGTTTTAGAAAGCTTTCCCGATCACACGGTGTACCATCTTCTGGGTTTCTGATGCATGTTTTCGATGTAGGAAGATACCCTTGAACCTGGAGATTTGAGACCCATGGGATGGGTACCACGCAGTATTCCTTTAAAGGGTCTGCGTTTGCTCCCCCAAGCTCACCAAACCTCTCAGCCCCAAGAGGGTCCATTCTTATGTCTCAATCAGCTGTGGGTGTAGATATGGTGAATCCAGGTGGCATCACAGCCCCTGAACGAATTTTGTAAGAATTTCTCTCTCTTTCACGGTCTTTGTTCACGGGTATTTTAAAGTATTTGATTTTTGTAATGGGGTTTAGCTGCTTTTCACTGCTGTGTTTCTGCCGCTTTACACCCACTTGACTCACTTACAGAGAGATATCAATACATAGGTTTTAACATTCTTACTAGTCAGATATATTCTTGGGCGGTGAATAGGGGGTGTTGAGTCCAGTTCACTGAGCAAGGAGTAGGTCTTGTCTATTACATATTGGGTTTATGGAACGGTATCTGAGCTAATTTGAAACCCTTGTTTTATGCATCACCCCACCTCTCCTTTCCCGTTAAGCAGCCATAGTGTGTTTTCTAAACGTGTGACTCTATTCTGTTTTGTAATTCAGTTCAAGTGTAGCGGTTTTTACATTCCCTCTATAAGTGATATCTTATGATAAGTGTCTTTTTCTGTGTGCCTTATTTCACTTAGAATCGTCGTAGCTAAATCCACTCATCATGCTGCTACTAGCCTTATGACGTTGATTTCATGGCTGAGTGATATTCCATTGTACATAAGGACCACAACTTCTTTATCCATTTTTCTCTTTCCTGGGATATTTAAGGTGTAACGAAGTGGAGGTTCTTGTCAACAGGGCAGCCCTAAACTTTGGGGTGCCTGTGTCTTGCTGATTTTTAGTTTTCCCAATTTATACGCCCATGAGTGGAAGTGCCCTATGCTCTCTAAACTGAGTTTTTTAGATGTTTCAGGACACACCGTACACTTCTCCAGAGTGGCTGTTGGCAATTTACATCCCGCACATCAGCGTAGCAAGGCTCCTGTTTCTCCTTGGCCTGTCCTACATTTCTGGTTTTGACACTTTATTCAGCATGGCCCTTTTGACCGATGGGAAGCGAGACTTCTTTGTAGCGCTGATTTGCCTTTCCAGGTTGCTTGGTTGGCCAAAAAGGGCGTATGCGTTTTTTCCTGAATATATTCAGGAAAAAACGCATACGCCCTTTTTGGCCAAGGGCATCATTGTGGAGGTTTTGCCTCTTTTCCTGTGCTTTGAAGGCGATTCGAATCTACCTCCTGAAATCTGTTTCCTGCAATTCTGCCTTGCTTTCAAATCCTCTTCGTTGCCTTCCCTCAAAATATTTGTGGCCGAGAGTTATCATTTTTAACTCTGCATGTTTGTGAATTGCAGTGCCCCTGAGCTCCATTTTTCAACTCGCTTTCTTGGGAGCTGGCCGCAAAAGCGCAGGATTGCTTCAGGCCCTATTCTGATTCCGGGCGCAGGCTGAGCCTGTGGTTAATTCTTCTTCCTGATGGGAAAATAGAGTGAGCTGTGCCTGTCCCAACACCTAGAGCTAGTCTCTCATTGGTTCCCCCTCTTCCCGTTCATCCTCAGGACAAATTGCAACCTGTACGGAACAGGAGGTTAAAGGTGCTGATTCTCCAAGGAGGGAGATTGCTAGTAAAGCGGCTGGAATGGCGAACCCGAGCACAAGGAGACGAGAAATGAGGTGCGTTTTAGAAACGTTTCCCGATCACACGGTGTACCATCTTCTGGGTTTCTCATGCATGTTTTCGATGTAGGAAGATGCCCTTGAACCTGGAGATTTGGGACCCATGGGATGGGTACCACGCAGTATTCCTTTAAAGGGTCTGCGTTTGCTCCCCCAACCTCACCAAACCTCTCAGCCACTGAGTGTCCACCGTTATGTCTCAATCACCTGTGGGTCTAGGTATGGTCAATCCAGGTGGCATCACAGCCCCTGAACGAATTTTGTAAGAATTTCTCTCTCTTTCACTGTCTTTGTTTCACGGGTTTTTTAAAGTAATTGATTTTTTTTTAAATATAAGCAAATTTTTTTTTAAGATTTCTTTAGTGATTGATTGATTGATTGATTGCTATGTTGGGTCTTCGTTTCTGTGCTAGGGATTTCTCCAGTTGTGGCAAGTGGGGGCCACTCTTCATCGCGGTGCGTGGGCCTCTCACTATTGTGGCCTCTCTTGTTGCGGAGCACAGGCTCCAGACGCGCAGGCTCAGTAGTTGTGGCTCACGGGCCTAGTTGCTCAACGGCATGTGGGATCTTCCCAGACCAGTGCTCGAACCCGTGTTTCCTGCATTAGCAGGCAGATTCTCAACCACTGCGCAACCAGGGAAGCCCAGTAATTGATTTTTATAATGGGGTTTAGCTGCTTTTCACTGCTGTGTTTATGCCGCTTTACATCCACATGTCTCACTTACAGAGAGATATCAATACATAGGTTTTAAGATTCTTACTAGTCAGATATATTCTACGGCGGTGAATAGGGGATGTTGAGTCCAGTTCACTGAGCAAGGAGTAGGTCTTGTCTATTACATATTGGGTTTATGGAACGGTATCTGAGCTAATTTCAAACCCTTGTTTTATGCATCACCCCACCTCTCCTTTCCCGTTAAGCAGCCATAGTGTGTGTTCTAAACGTGTGACTCTGTTCTGTTTTGTAATTCAGTTCAAGTGTAGCGGTTTTTACATTCCCTCTATAAGTGATATCTTAGGATCAGTGTCTTTTTCTGTGTGACTTATTTCACTTAGAATCGTCGTACCTAAATCCACTCATCATGCTGCTACTAGCCTTATGACGTTGATTTCATGGCTGAGTGATATTCCTTTGTACATAAGGACCACAACTTCTTTATGCATTTTTCTCTTTCCTGGGATATTTAAGGTGTAAGGAAGTGGAGGTTCTTGTCAACAGAGCAGCCCTAAACTTTGGGGTGCCTGTGTCTTGCTGATTTTTAGTTTTCCCAATTTATACGCCCATGAGTGGAAGTGCCCTAAGCTCTCTAAGCTGAGTTTTTTAGATGTTTCAGGACACACCGTACACTTCTCCAGAGTGGCTGTTGGAAATTTACATCCCGCTCATCAGCGTAGCAAGGATCCCATTTCTCCATGGCCTGTCCTCTATTTCTGGTTTCGACACTTTATTCAGCATGGCCCTTTTGACCGATGGGAAGCGAGACTTCTTTGTAGCGCTGATTTTCCTTTCCAGGTTGCTTGGTTGGCCAAAAAGGGCGTATGCGTTTTTTCCTGAATATATTCAGGAAAAAACGCATACGCCCTTTTTGGCCAAGGGCATCATTGTCGAGGATTTGCCGCTTTTCCTGTGCTTTAAGGGCGATTCGAATCTACCTCCTGAAATCTGTTTCCTGCAATTCTGCCTTGTTTTCAAATCCTCTTCGTTGCCTTCCCTCAAAATATTTGTGGCCGAGAGTTATCATTTTTAACTCTGCAGGTTTGTGAATTGCAGTGCCCCTGAGCTCCATTTTTCAACTCGCTTTCTTGGGAGCTGGCCGCAAAAGCGCAGGATTGCTTCAGGCCCTATTCTGGTTCCGGGCGCAGGCTGAGCCTGTGGTTAATTCTTCTTCCTGATGGGAAAATAGAGTGAGCTGTGCCTGTCCCAACACCTAGAGCTAGTCTCTCATTGGTTCCCCCTCTTCCCGTTCATCGTCAGGACAAATTGCAACCTGTTCGGAACAGGAGGTTAGAGGTGCTGATTCTCCAAGGAGGGAGATTGCTAGTAAAGCGGCTGGAATGGTGAACCCGAGCACAAGGAGATGAGAAATGAGGAGCGTTTTAGAAACGTTTCCCGATCACACGGTGTACCATCTTCTGGGTTTCTCATGCATGTTTTCGATGTAGGAAGATGCCCTTGAACCTGGAGATTTGGGACCCCTGGGATGGGTACCACGCAGTATTCCTTTAAAGGGTCTGCGTTTGCTCCCCCAACCTCACCAAACCTCTCAGCCCCAAGAGGGTCCATCCTTATGTCTCAATCAGCTGTGGGTGTAGATATGGTCAATCCAGGTGGCATCACAGCCCCTGAACGAATTTGGTAAGAATTTCTCTCTCTTTCACGGTCTTTGTTCACGGGTATTTTAAAGTATTTGATTTTTATAATGGGGTTTAGCTGCTTTTCACTGCTGTGTTTCTGCCGCTTTACACCCACTTGACTCACTTACAGAGAGATATAAATACATAGGTTTTAACATTCTTACTAGTCAGATATATTCTTGGGCGGTGAATAGGGGGTGTTGAGTCCAGTTCACTGAGCAAGGAGTAGGTCTTGTCTATTACATATTGGGTTTATGGTACGGTATCTGAGCTAATTTGAAACCCTTGTTTTATGCATCACCCCACCTCTCCTTTCCCGTTAAGCAGCCATAGTGTGTTTTCTAAACGTGTGACTCTGTTCTGTTTTGTAAGTCAGTTCAAGTGTAGCGGTTTTTACATTCCCTCTATAAGTGATATCTTCTGATAAGTGTCTTTTTCTGTGTGACTTATTTCACTTAGAATCGTCGTAGCCAAATCCACTCATCATGCTGCTACTAGCCTTATGACGTTGATTTCATGGCTGAGTGATATTCCATTGTACATAAGGACCACAACTTCTTTATCCATTTTTCTCTTTCCTGGGATATTTAAGGTGAAATGAAGTGGAGGCTCTTGTCAACAGGGCAGCCCTAAACTTTGGGGTGCCTGTGTCTTGCTGATTTTTAGTTTTCCCAATTTATACCCCCATGAGTGGAAGTGCCCTATGCTCTGTAAGCTGAGTTTTTTAGATGTTTCAGGACACACCGTACACTTCTCCAGAGTGGCTGTTGGCAATTTACATCCCGCCCATCAGCGTAGCAAGGCTCCCGTTTCTCCATGGCCTGTCCTGCATTTCTGGTTTTGACACTTTATTCAGCATGGCCCTTTTGACCGATGGGAAGCGAGACTTCTTTGTAGCGCTGATTTGCCTTTCCAGGTTGCTTGGTTGGCCAAAAAGGGCGTATGCGTTTTTTCCTGAATATATTCAGGAAAAAACGCATACGCCCTTTTTGGCCAAGGGCATCATTGTCGAGGTTTTGCCGCTTTTCCTGTGCTTTAAAGGCGATTCGAATCTACCTCCTGAAATCTGTTTCCTGCAATTCTGCCTTGCTTTCAAATCCTCTTCGTTGCCTTCCCTCAAAATATTTGTGGCCGAGAGTTATCATTTTTACCTCTGCAGGTTTGTGAATTGCAGTGCCCCTGAGCTCCATTTTTCAACTCGCTTTCTTGGGAGCTGGCCGCAAAAGCGCAGGATTGCTTCAGGCCCTATTCTGGTTCCGGGCGCAGGCTGAGCCTGTGGTTAATTCTTCTTCCTGATGGGAAAATAGAGTGAGCTGTGCCTGTCCCAACACCTAGAGCTAGTCTCTCATTGGTTCCCCCTCTTCCCGTTCATCCTCAGGACAAATTGCAACCTGTACGGAACAGGAGGTTAAAGGTGCTGATTCTCCAAGGAGGGAGATTGCTAGTAAAGCGGCTGGAATGGCGAACCCGAGCACAGGAGATGAGAAATGAGGTGCGTTTTAGAAACGTTTCCCGATCACACGGTGTACCATCTTCTGGGTTTCTCATGCGTGTTTTCGATGTAGGAAGATGCCCTTGAACGTGGAGATTTGGGACCCCTGGGATGGGTACCACGCAGTATTCCTTTAAAGGGTCTGCGTTTGCTCCCCCAACCTCACCAAACCTCTCAGCCCCTGAGTGTCCACCGTTATGTCTCAATCACCTGTGGGTCTAGGTATGGTCAATCCAGGTGGCATCACAGCCCCTGAACGAATTTTGTAAGAATTTCTCTCTCTTTCACTGTCTTTGTTTCACGGGTTTTTTAAAGTAATTGATTTTTTTTTAAATAGAAGAAAATTTTTTTTTTAAGATTTCTTTAGTGATTGATTGATTGATTGATTGCTATGTTGGGTCTTCGTTTCTGTGCTAGGGCTTTCTCCAGTTGTGGCAAGTGGGGGCCACTGTTCATCGCGGTGCGCGTTCCTCTCACTATTGTGGCCTCTCTTGTTGCGGAGCACAGGCTCCAGACGCGCAGGCTCAGTAGTTGTGGCTCACGGGCCTAGTTGCTCCACGGCATGTGGGATCTTCCCAGACCAGTGCTCGAACCCGTGTTTCCTGCATTAGCAGGCAGATTCTCAACCACTGCGCAACCAGGGAAGCCCAGTAATTGATTTTTATAATGGGGTTTAGCTGCTTTTCACTGCTGTGTTTATGCCGCTTTACATCCACATGTCTCCCTTACAGAGAGATATCAATACATAGGCTTTAAGATTCTTACTAGTCAGATATATTCTACGGCGGTGAATAGGGGATGTTGAGTCCAGTTCACTGAGCAAGGAGTAGGTCTTGTCTATTACATATTGGGTTTATGGAACGGTATCTGAGCTAATTTCAAACCCTTGTTTTATGCATCACCCCACCTCTCCTTTCCCGTTAAGCAGCCATAGTGTGTGTTCTAAACGTGTGACTCTGTTCTGTTTTGTAATTCAGTTCAAGTGTAGCGGTTTTTACATTCCCTCTATAAGTGATATCTTAGGATCAGTGTCTTTTTCTGTGTGACTTATTTCACTTAGAATCGTCGTACCTAAATCCACTCATCATGCTGCTACTAGCCTTATGACGTTGATTTCATGGCTGAGTGATATTCCTTTGTACATAAGGACCACAACTTCTTTATGCATTTTTCTCTTTCCTGGGATATTTAAGGTGTAAGGAAGTGGAGGTTCTTGTCAACAGAGCAGCCCTAAACTTTGGGGTGCCTGTGTCTTGCTGATTTTTAGTTTTCCCAATTTATACGCCCATGAGTGGAAGTGCCCTAAGCTCTCTAAGCTGAGTTTTTTAGATGTTTCAGGACACACCGTACACTTCTCCAGAGTGGCTGTTGGCAATTTACATCCCGCTCATCAGCGTAGCAAGGATCCCATTTCTCCATGGCCTGTCCTCTATTTCTGGTTTTGACACTTTATTCAGCATGGCCCTTTTGACCGATGGGAAGCGAGACTTCTTTGTAGCGCTGATTTGCCTTTCCAGGTTGCTTGGTTGGCCAAAAAGGGCGTATGCGTTTTTTCCTGAATATATTCAGGAAAAAACGCATACGCCCTTTTTGGCCAAGGGCCTCATTGTCGAGGTTTCGCCGCTTTTCCTGTGCTTTAAAGGCGATTCGAATCTACCTCCTGAAATCTGTTTCCTGCAGTTCTGCCTTGCTTTCAAATCCTCTTCGTTGCCTTCCCTCAAAATATTTGTGGCCGAGAGTTATCCTTTATAACTCTGCAGGTTTGTGAATTGCAGTGCCCCTGAGCTCCATTTTTCAACTCGCTTTCTTGGGAGCTGGCCGCAAAAGCGCAGGATTGCTTCAGGCCCTATTCTGGTTCCGGGCGCAGGCTGAGCCTGTGGTTAATTCTTCTTCCTGATGGGAAAATAGAGTGAGCTGTGCCTGTCCCAACACCTAGAGCTAGTCTCTCATTGGTTCCCCCTCTTCCCGTTCATCCTCAGGACAAATTGCAACCTGTACGGAATAGGAGTTTAGAGGTGCTGATTCTCCAAGGAGGGAGATTGCTAGTAAAGCGGCTGGAATGGCGAACCCGAGCACAAGGAGATGAGAAATGAAGAGCGTTTTAGAAACGTTTCCCGATCACACGGTGTACCATCTTCTGGGTTTCTCATGCATGTTTTCGATGTAGGAAGATGCCCTTGAACCTCGAGATTTGGGACCCCTGGGATGGGTACCACGCAGTATTTCTTTAAAGGGTCTGCGTTTTCTCTCCCAACCTCACCAAACCTCTCAGCCCCTGAGTGTCCACCCTTATGTCTGAATCAGCTGTGGGTCTAGATATGGTCAATCCAGGTGGCATCACAGCCCCTGAACGAATTTTGTAAGAATTTCTCTCTCTTTCACTGTCTTTGTTTCACGGGTTTTTTAAAGTAAGTGATTTTTATAATGGGGTTTAGCTCCTTTTCACTGATGTGTTTCTGCCGCTTTACACCCACTTGACTCACTTACAGAGAGAGAACAATTCATAGGTTTTAACATTCTTATTAGTCAGATATATTCTTGGGTGGTGAATATTGGGTGTTGAGTCCAGTTCACTGAGCAAGGAGTAGGTCTTGTCTATTACATATTGGGTTTATGGAACGGTATCTGAGCTAATTTGAAACCCTTGTTTTATGCATCACCCCACCTCTCCTTTCCCGTTAAGCAGCCATAGTGTGTTTTCTAAACGTGTGACTCTATTCTGTTTTGTAATTCAGTTCAAGTGTAGCGGTTTTTCCATTCCCTCTATAAGTGATATCTTATGATAAGTGTCTTTTTCTGTGTGCCTTATTTCACTTAGAATCGTCGTAGCTAAATCCACTCATCATGCTGCTACTAGCCTTATGACGTTGATTTCATGGCTGAGTGATATTCCATTGTACATAAGGACCATAACTTCTTTATCCATTTTTCTCTTTCCTGGGATATTTAAGGTGAAATGAAGTGGAGGCTCTTCTCAACAGGGCAGCCCTAAACTTTGGGGTGCCTGTGTCTTGCTGATTTTTAGTT
This sequence comes from Balaenoptera acutorostrata, assembly GCF_949987535.1. Taxonomy (NCBI): domain Eukaryota; kingdom Metazoa; phylum Chordata; class Mammalia; order Artiodactyla; family Balaenopteridae; genus Balaenoptera; species Balaenoptera acutorostrata. Next base: position 87,038,704 of record NC_080070.1, on the reverse strand, counting down.
TTCCCAATTTATACGCCCATGAGTGGAAGTGCCCTATGCTCTGTAAGCTGAGATTTTTAGATGTTTCAGGACACACCGTACACTTCTCCAGAGTGGCTCTTGGCAATTTACATCCCGCCCATCAGCGTAGCAAGGCTCCCGTTTCTCCATGGCCTGTCCTGCATTTCTGGTTTTGACACTTTATTCAGCATGGCCCTTTTGACCGATGGGAAGCGAGACTTCTTTGTAGCGCTGATTTGCCTTTCCAGGTTGCTTGGTTGGCCAAAAAGGGCGTATGCGTTTTTTCCTGAATATATTTAGGAAAAAACGCATACGCCCTTTTTGGCCAAGGGCATCATTGTCGAGGTTTTGCCGCTTTTCCTGTGCTTTAAAGGCGATTCGAATCTACCTCCTGAAATCTGTTTCCTGCAATTCTGCCTTGCTTTCAAATCCTCTTCGTTGCCTTCCCTCAAAATATTTGTGGCCGAGAGTTATCATTTTTAACTCTGCATGTTTGTGAATTGCAGTGCCCCTGAGCTCCATTTTTCAACTCGCTTTCTTGGGAGCTGGCCGCAAAAGCGCAGGATTGCTTCAGGCCCTAATCTGGTTCCGGGCGCAGGCTGAGCCTGTGGTTAATTCTTCTTCCTGATGGGAAAATAGAGTGAGCTGTGCCTGTCCCAACACCTAGAGCTAGTCTCTCATTGGTTCCCCCTCTTCCCGTTCATCCTCAGGACAAATTGCAACCTGTACGGAACAGGAGGTTAAAGGTGCTGATTCTCCAAGGAGGGAGATTGCTAGTAAAGCGGATGGAATGGCGAACCCGAGCACAAGGAGACGAGAAATGAGGTGCGTTTTAGAAACGTTTCCCGATCACACGGTGTACCATCTTCTGGGTTTCTCATGCATGTTTTCGATGTAGGAAGATGCCCTTGAACCTGGAGATTTGGGACCCATGGGATGGGTACCACGCAGTATTCCTTTAAAGGGTCTGCGTTTGCTCCCCCAACCTCACCAAACCTCTCAGCCCCTGAGTGTCCACCGTTATGTCTCAATCACCTGTGGGTCTAGGTATGGTCAATCCAGGTGGCATCACAGCCCCTGAACGAATTTTGTAAGAATTTCTCTCTCTTTCACTGTCTTTGTTTCACGGGTTTTTTAAAGTAATTGATTTTTTTTTTAAATATAAGCAAATTTTTTTTTTAAGATTTCTTTAGTGATTGATTGATTGATTGATTGCTATGTTGGGTCTTCGTTTCTGTGCTAGGGCTTTCTCCAGTTGTGGCAAGTGGGGGCCACTCTTCATCGCGGTGCGTGGGCCTCTCACTATTGTGGCCTCTCTTGTGGCGGAGCACAGGCTCCAGACGCGCAGGCTCAGTAGTTGTGGCTCACGGGCCTAGTTGCTCCACGGCATGTGGGATCTTCCCAGACCAGGGCTCGAACCCGTGTTTCCTGCATTAGCAGGGAGATTCTCAACCACTGCGCAACCAGGGAAGCCCAGTAATTGACTTTTATAATGGGGTTTAGCTGCTTTTCACTGCTATGTTTATGCCGCTTTACATCCACATGTCTCACTTACAGAGAGATATCAATTCATAGGTTTTAACATTCTTATTAGTCAGATATATTCTTGGGTGGTGAATAGGGGGTGTTGAGTCCAGTTCACTGAGCAAGGAGTAGGTCTTGTCTATTACATATTGGGTTTATGGAACGGTATCTGAGCTAATTTGATACCCTTGTTTTATGCATCACCCCACCTCTCCTTTCCTGTTAAGCAGCCATAGTGTGTTTTCTAAACGTGTGACTCTATTCTGTTTTGTAATTCAGTTCAAGTGTAGCGGTTTTTCCATTCCCTCTATAAGTGATATCTTATGATAAGTGTCTTTTTCTGTGTGCCTTATTTCACTTAGAATCGTCGTAGCTAAATGCACTCATCATGCTGCTACTAGCCTTATGACGTTGATTTCATGGCTGAGTGATATTCCATTGTACATAAGGACCACAACTTCTTTATCCATTTTTCTCTTTCCTGGGATATTTAAGGTGAAATGCAGTGGAGGCTCTTGTCAACAGGGCAGCCCTAAACTTTGGGGTGCCTGTGTCTTGCTGATTTTTAGTTTTCCCAATTTATACGCCCATGAGTGGAAGTGCCCTATGCTCTGTAAGCTGAGTTTTTTAGATGTTTCGGGGCACACCGTACACTTCTCCAGAGTGGCTGTTGGCAATTTACATCCCGCCCATCAGCGTAGCAAGGCTCCCGTTTCTCCATGGCCTGTCCTGCATTTCTGGTTTTGACACTTTATTCAGCATGGCCCTTTTGACCGATGGGAAGCGAGACTTCTTTGTAGCGCTGATTTGCCTTTCCAGGTTGCTTGGTTGGCCAAAAAGGGCGTATGCGTTTTTTCCTGAATATATTCAGGAAAAAACGCATACGCCCTTTTTGGCCAAGGGCATCATTGTCGAGGTTTTGCCGCTTTTCCTGTGCTTTAAAGGCGATTCGAATCTACCTCCTGAAATCTGTTTCCTGCAATTCTGCCTTGCTTTCAAATCCTCTTCGTTGTCTTCCCTCAAAATATTTGTGGCCGAGAGTTATCATTTTTAACTCTGCATGTTTGTGAATTGCAGTGCCCCTGAGCTCCATTTTTCAACTCGCTTTCTTGGGAGCTGGCCGCAAAAGCGCAGGATTGCTTCAGGCCCTATTCTGGTTCCGGGCGCAGGCTGAGCCTGTGGTTAATTCTTCTTCCTGATGGGAAAATAGAGTGAGCTGTGCCTGTCCCAACACCTAGAGCTAGTCTCTCATTGGTTCCCCCTCTTCCCGTTCATCCTCAGGACAAATTGCAACCTGTACGGAACAGGAGGTTAAAGGTGCTGATTCTCCAAGGAGGGAGATTGCTAGTAAAGCGGCTGGAATGGCGAACCCGAGCACAAGGAGACGAGAAATGAGGTGCGTTTTAGAAACGTTTCCCGATCACACGGTGTACCATCTTCTGGGTTTCTCATGCATGTTTTCGATGTAGGAAGATGCCCTTGAACCTGGAGATTTGGGACCCATGGGATGGGTACCACGCAGTATTCCTTTAAAGGGTCTGCGTTTGCTCCCCCAACCTCACCAAACCTCTCAGCCCCTGAGTGTCCACCGTTATGTCTCAATCACCTGTGGGTCTAGGTATGGTCAATCCAGGTGGCATCACAGCCCCTGAACGAATTTTGTAAGAATTTCTCTCTCTTTCACTGTCTTTGTTTCACGGGTTTTTTAAAGTAATTGATTTTTTTTTAAATATAAGCAAATTTTTTTTTAAGATTTCTTTAGTGATTGATTGATTGATTGATTGCTATGTTGGGTCTTCGTTTCTGTGCTAGGGCTTTCTCCAGTTGTGGCAAGTGGGGGCCACTCTTCATCGCGGTGCGTGGTCCTCTCACTATTGTGGCCTCTCTTGTTGCGGAGCACAGGCTCCAGACGCGCAGGCTCAGTAGTTGTGGCTCACGGGCCTAGTTGCTCAACGGCATGTGGGATCTTCCCAGACCAGTGCTCGAACCCGTGTTTCCTGCATTAGCAGGCAGATTCTCAACCACTGCGCAACCAGGGAAGCCCAGTAATTGATTTTTATAATGGGGTTTAGCTGCTTTTCACTGCTGTGTTTATGCCGCTTTACATCCACATGTCTCACTTACAGAGAGATATCAATACATAGGTTTTAAGATTCTTACTAGTCAGATATATTCTACGGCGGTGAATAGGGGATGTTGAGTCCAGTTCACTGAGCAAGGAGTAGGTCTTGTCTATTACATATTGGGTTTATGGAACGGTATCTGAGCTAATTTCAAACCCTTGTTTTATGCATCACCCCACCTCTCCTTTCCCGTTAAGCAGCCATAGTGTGTGTTCTAAACGTGTGACTCTGTTCTGTTTTGTAATTCAGTTCAAGTGTAGCGGTTTTTACATTCCCTCTATAAGTGATATCTTAGGATCAGTGTCTTTTTCTGTGTGACTTATTTCACTTAGAATCGTCGTACCTAAATCCACTCATCATGCTGCTACTAGCCTTATGACGTTGATTTCATGGCTGAGTGATATTCCTTTGTACATAAGGACCACAACTTCTTTATGCATTTTTCTCTTTCCTGGGATATTTAAGGTGTAAGGAAGTGGAGGTTCTTGTCAACAGAGCAGCCCTAAACTTTGGGGTGCCTGTGTCTTGCTGATTTTTAGTTTTCCCAATTTATACGCCCATGAGTGGAAGTGCCCTAAGCTCTCTAAGCTGAGTTTTTTAGATGTTTCAGGACACACCGTACACTTCTCCAGAGTGGCTGTTGGAAATTTACATCCCGCTCATCAGCGTAGCAAGGATCCCATTTCTCCATGGCCTGTCCTCTATTTCTGGTTTCGACACTTTATTCAGCATGGCCCTTTTGACCGATGGGAAGCGAGACTTCTTTGTAGCGCTGATTTTCCTTTCCAGGTTGCTTGGTTGGCCAAAAAGGGCGTATGCGTTTTTTCCTGAATATATTCAGGAAAAAACGCATACGCCCTTTTTGGCCAAGGGCATCATTGTCGAGGTTTCGCCGCTTTTCCTGTGCTTTAAAGGCGATTCGAATCTACCTCCTGAAATCTGTTTCCTGCAGTTCTGCCTTGCTTTCAAATCCTCTTCGTTGCCTTCCCTCAAAATATTTGTGGCCGAGAGTTATCCTTTATAACTCTGCAGGTTTGTGAATTGCAGTGCCCCTGAGCTCCATTTTTCAACTCGCTTTCTTGGGAGCTGGCCGCAAAAGCGCAGGATTGCTTCAGGCCCTATTCTGGTTCCGGGCGCAGGCTGAGCCTGTGGTTAATTCTTCTTCCTGATGGGAAAATAGAGTGAGCTGTGCCTGTCCCAACACCTAGAGCTAGTCTCTCATTGGTTCCCCCTCTTCCCGTTCATCCTCAGGACAAATTGCAACCTGTACGGAATAGGAGTTTAGAGGTGCTGATTCTCCAAGGAGGGAGATTGCTAGTAAAGCGGCTGGAATGGCGAACCCGAGCACAAGGAGATGAGAAATGAAGAGCGTTTTAGAAACGTTTCCCGATCACACGGTGTACCATCTTCTAGGTTTCTCATGCATGTTTTCGATGTAGGAAGATGCCCTTGAACCTCGAGATTTGGGACCCCTGGGATGGGTACCACGCAGTATTTCTTTAAAGGGTCTGCGTTTTCTCTCCCAACCTCACCAAACCTCTCAGCCCCTGAGTGTCCACCCTTATGTCTGAATCAGCTGTGGGTCTAGATATGGTCAATCCAGGTGGCATCACAGCCCCTGAACGAATTTTGTAAGAATTTCTCTCTCTTTCACTGTCTTTGTTTCACGGGTTTTTTAAAGTAAGTGATTTTTATAATGGGGTTTAGCTCCTTTTCACTGATGTGTTTCTGCCGCTTTACACCCACTTGACTCACTTACAGAGAGATAACAATTCATAGGTTTTAACTTTCTTATTAGTCAGATATATTCTTGGGTGGTGAATAGGGGGTGTTGAGTCCAGTTCACTGAGCAAGGAGTAGGTCTTGTCTATTACATATTGGGTTTATGGAACGGTATCTGAGGTAATTTGAAACCCTTGTTTTATGCATCACCCCACCTCTCCTTTCCCGTTAAGCAGCCATAGTGTGTTTTCTAAACGTGTGACTCTATTCTGTTTTGTAATTCAGTTCAAGTGTAGCGGTTTTTCCATTCCCTCTATAAGTGATATCTTATGATAAGTGTCTTTTTCTGTGTGCCTTATTTCACTTAGAATCGTCGTAGCTAAATCCACTCATCATGCTGCTACTAGCCTTATGACGTTGATTTCATGGCTGAGTGATATTCCATTGTACATAAGGACCATAACTTCTTTATCCATTTTTCTCTTTCCTGGGATATTTAAGGTGAAATGAAGTGGAGGCTCTTCTCAACAGGGCAGCCCTAAACTTTGGGGTGCCTGTGTCTTGCTGATTTTTAGTTTTCCCAATTTATACGCCCATGAGTGGAAGTGCCCTATGCTCTGTAAGCTGAGATTTTTAGATGTTTCAGGACACACCGTACACTTCTCCAGAGTGGCTCTTGGCAATTTACATCCCGCCCATCAGCGTAGCAAGGCTCCCGTTTCTCCATGGCCTGTCCTGCATTTCTGGTTTTGACACTTTATTCAGCATGGCCCTTTTGACCGATGGGAAGCGAGACTTCTTTGTAGCGCTGATTTGCCTTTCCAGGTTGCTTGGTTGGCCAAAAAGGGCGTATGCGTTTTTTCCTGAATATATTTAGGAAAAAACGCATACGCCCTTTTTGGCCAAGGGCATCATTGTCGAGGTTTTGCCGCTTTTCCTGTGCTTTAAAGGCGATTCGAATCTACCTCCTGAAATCTGTTTCCTGCAATTCTGCCTTGCTTTCAAATCCTCTTCGTTGCCTTCCCTCAAAATATTTGTGGCCGAGAGTTATCATTTTTAACTCTGCATGTTTGTGAATTGCAGTGCCCCTGAGCTCCATTTTTCAACTCGCTTTCTTGGGAGCTGGCCGCAAAAGCGCAGGATTGCTTCAGGCCCTAATCTGGTTCCGGGCGCAGGCTGAGCCTGTGGTTAATTCTTCTTCCTGATGGGAAAATAGAGTGAGCTGTGCCTGTCCCAACACCTAGAGCTAGTCTCTCATTGGTTCCCCCTCTTCCCGTTCATCCTCAGGACAAATTGCAACCTGTACGGAACAGGAGGTTAAAGGTGCTGATTCTCCAAGGAGGGAGATTGCTAGTAAAGCGGCTGGAATGGCGAACCCGAGCACAAGGAGACGAGAAATGAGGTGCGTTTTAGAAACGTTTCCCGATCACACGGTGTACCATCTTCTGGGTTTCTCATGCATGTTTTCGATGTAGGAAGATGCCCTTGAACCTGGAGATTTGGGACCCATGGGATGGGTACCACGCAGTATTCCTTTAAAGGGTCTGCGTTTGCTCCCCCAACCTCACCAAACCTCTCAGCCCCTGAGTGTCCACCGTTATGTCTCAATCACCTGTGGGTCTAGGTATGGTCAATCCAGGTGGCATCACAGCCCCTGAACGAATTTTGTAAGAATTTCTCTCTCTTTCACTGTCTTTGTTTCACGGGTTTTTTAAAGTAATTGATTTTTTTTTTAAATATAAGCAAATTTTTTTTTTAAGATTTCTTTAGTGATTGATTGATTGATTGATTGCTATGTTGGGTCTTCGTTTCTGTGCTAGGGCTTTCTCCAGTTGTGGCAAGTGGGGGCCACTCTTCATCGCGGTGCGCGGGCCTCTCACTATTGTGGCCTCTCTTGTGGCGGAGCACAGGCTCCAGACGCGCAGGCTCAGTAGTTGTGGCTCACGGGCCTAGTTGCTCCACGGCATGTGGGATCTTCCCAGACCAGGGCTCGAACCCGTGTTTCCTGCATTAGCAGGCAGATTCTCAACCACTGCGCAACCAGGGAAGCCCAGTAATTGATTTTTATAATGGGGTTTAGCTGCTTTTCACTGCTGTGTTTATGCCGCTTTACATCCACATGTCTCACTTACAGAGAGATATCAATTCATAGTTTTTAACATTCTTATTAGTCAGATATATTCTTGGGTGGTGAATAGGGGGTGTTGAGTCCAGTTCACTGAGCAAGGAGTAGGTCTTGTCTATTACATATTGGGTTTATGGAACGGTATCTGAGCTAATTTGATACCCTTGTTTTATGCATCACCCCACCTCTCCTTTCCTGTTAAGCAGCCATAGTGTGTTTTCTAAACGTGTGACTCTATTCTGTTTTGTAATTCAGTTCAAGTGTAGCGGTTTTTCCATTCCCTCTATAAGTGATATCTTATGATAAGTGTCTTTTTCTGTGTGCCTTATTTCACTTAGAATCGTCGTAGCTAAATGCACTCATCATGCTGCTACTAGCCTTATGACGTTGATTTCATGGCTGAGTGATATTCCATTGTACATAAGGACCACAACTTCTTTATCCATTTTTCTCTTTCCTGGGATATTTAAGGTGAAATGAAGTGGAGGCTCTTCTCAACAGGGCAGCCCTAAACTTTGGGGTGCCTGTGTCTTGCTGATTTTTAGTTTTCCCAATTTATACGCCCATGAGTGGAAGTGCCCTATGCTCTGTAAGCTGAGTTTTTTAGATGTTTCGGGACACACCGTACACTTCTCCAGAGTGGCTGTTGGCAATTTACATCCCGCCCATCAGCGTAGCAAGGCTCCCGTTTCTCCATGGCCTGTCCTGCATTTCTGGTTTTGACACTTTATTCAGCATGGCCCTTTTGACCGATGGGAAGCGAGACTTCTTTGTAGCGCTGATTTGCCTTTCCAGGTTGCTTGGTTGGCCAAAAAGGGCGTATGCGTTTTTTCCTGAATATATTCAGGAAAAAACTCATACGCCCTTTTTGGCCAAGGGCATCATTGTCGAGGTTTTGCCGCTTTTCCTGTGCTTTAAAGGCGATTCGAATCTACCTCCTGAAATCTGTTTCCTGCAATTCTGCCTTGCTTTCAAATCCTCTTCGTTGCCTTCCCTCAAAATATTTGTGGCCGAGAGTTATCATTTTTAACTCTGCATGTTTGTGAATTGCAGTGCCCCTGAGCTCCATTTTTCAACTCGCTTTCTTGGGAGCTGGCCGCAAAAGCGCAGGATTGCTTCAGGCCCTATTCTGGTTCCGGGCGCAGGCTGAGCCTGTGGTTAATTCTTCTTCCTGATGGGAAAATAGAGTGAGCTGTGCCTGTCCCAACACCTAGAGCTAGTCTCTCATTGGTTCCCCCTCTTCCCGTTCATCCTCAGGACAAATTGCAACCTGTACGGAACAGGAGGTTAAAGGTGCTGATTCTCCAAGGAGGGAGATTGCTAGTAAAGCGGCTGGAATGGCGAACCCGAGCACAAGGAGACGAGAAATGAGGTGCGTTTTAGAAACGTTTCCCGATCACACGGTGTACCATCTTCTGGGTTTCTCATGCATGTTTTCGATGTAGGAAGATGCCCTTGAACCTGGAGATTTGGGACCCATGGGATGGGTACCACGCAGTATTCCTTTAAAGGGTCTGCGTTTGCTCCCCCAACCTCACCAAACCTCTCAGCCCCTGAGTGTCCACCGTTATGTCTCAATCACCTGTGGGTCTAGGTATGGTCAATCCAGGTGGCATCACAGCCCCTGAACGAATTTTGTAAGAATTTCTCTCTCTTTCACTGTCTTTGTTTCACGGGTTTTTTAAAGTAATTGATTTTTTTTTTAAATATAAGCAAATTTTTTTTTTTAAGATTTCTTTAGTGATTGATTGATTGATTGATTGCTATGTTGGGTCTTCGTTTCTGTGCTAGGGCTTTCTCCAGTTGTGGCAAGTGGGGGCCACTCTTCATCGCGGTGCGTGGGCCTCTCACTATTGTGGCCTCTCTTGTGGCGGAGCACAGGCTCCAGACACGCAGGCTCAGTAGTTGTGGCTCACGGGCCTAGTTGCTCCACGGCATGTGGGATCTTCCCAGACCAGGGCTCGAACCCGTGTTTCCTGCATTAGCAGGGAGATTCTCAACCACTGCGCAACCAGGGAAGCCCAGTAATTGATTTTTATAATGGGGTTTAGCTGCTTTTCACTGCTGTGTTTATGCCGCTTTACATCCACATGTCTCACTTACAGAGAGATATCAATACATAGGTTTTAAGATTCTTACTAGTCAGATATATTCTACGGCGGTGAATAGGAGATGTTGAGTCCAGTTCACTGAGCAAGGAGTAGGTCTTGTCTATTACATATTGGGTTTATGGAATGGTATCTGAGCTAATTTCAAACCCTTGTTTTATGCATCACCCCACCTCTCCTTTCCCGTTAAGCAGCCATAGTGTGTTTTCTAAACGTGTGACTCTGTTCTGTTTTGTAATTCAGTTCAAGTGTAGCGGTTTTTACATTCCCTCTATAAGTGATATCTTAGGATCAGTGTCTTTTTCTGTGTGACTTATTTCACTTAGAATCGTCGTACCTAAATCCACTCATCATGCTGCTACTAGCCTTATGACGTTGATTTCATGGCTGAGTGATATTCCTTTGTACATAAGGACCACAACTTCTTTATGCATTTTTCTCTTTCCTGGGATATTTAAGGTGTAACGAAGTGGAGGTTCTTGTCAACAGAGCAGCCCTAAACTTTGGGGTGCCTGTGTCTTGCTGATTTTTAGTTTTCCCAATTTATACGCCCATGAGTGGAAGTGCCCTAAGCTCTCTAAGCTGAGTTTTTTAGACGTTTCAGGACACACCGTACACTTCTCCAGAGTGGCTGTTGGCAATTTACATCCCGCTCATCAGCGTAGCAAGGCTCCCGTTTCTCCATGGCCTGTCCTCTATTTCTGGTTTTGACACTTTATTCAGCATGGCCCTTTTGACCGATGGGAAGCGAGACTTCTTTGTAGCGCTGATTTGCCTTTCCAGGTTGCTTGGTTGGCCAAAAAGGGCGTATGCGTTTTTTAATGAATATATTCAGGAAAAAACGCATACGCCCTTTTTGGCCAAGGGCATCATTGTCGAGGTTTCGCCGCTTTTGCTGTGCTTTAAAGGCGATTCGAATCTACCTCCTGAAATCTGTTTCCTGCAATTTTGCGTTGCTTTCAAATCCTCTTCGTTGCCTTCCCTCAAAATATTTGTGGCCGAGAGTTATCATTTATAACTCTGCAGGTTTGTGAATTGCAGTGCCCCTGAGCTCCATTTTTCAACTCACTTTCTTGAAGGCTGGCCGCAAAAGCGCAGGATTGCTTCAGGCCCTATTCTGGTTCCGGGCGCAGGCTGAGCCTGTGGTTAATTCTTCTTCCTGATGGGAAAATAGTGTGGCCTGTGTCTGTCCCAACACCTAGAGCTAGTCTCTCATTGGTTCCCCCTCTTCCCGTTCATCGTCAGGACAAATTGCAACCTGTACGGAACAGGAGGTTAGAGGTGCTGATTCTCCAAGGAGGGAGATTGCTAGTAAAGCAGCTGGCATGGCGAACCCTAGCACAAGGAGATGAGAATTGAAGAGCGTTTTAGAAACGTTTCCCGATCACACGGTGTACCATCTTCTGGGTTTCTCATGCATGTTTTCGATGTAGGAAGATGCCCTTGAACCTGGAGATTTGGGACCCATGGGATGGGTACCACGCAGTATTCCTTTAAAGGGTCTGCGTTTGCTCCCCCAACCTCACCAAACCTCTCAGCCCCTGAGTGTCCACCGTTATGTCTCAATCAGCTGTGGGTCTAGGTATTGTCAATCCATGTGGCATCACAGCCCCTGAACGAATTTTGTAAGAATTTCTCTCTCTTTCACTGTCTTTGTTTCACGGGTTTTTTAAAGTAATTGATGTTTTTTTTTAAATATAAGCAAATTTTTTTTTAAGATTTCTTTAGTGATTGATTGATTGATTGATTGCTATGTTGGGTCTTCGTTTCTGTGCTAGGGCTTTCTCCAGGTGTGGCAAGTGGGGGCCACTCTACATCGCGGTGCGCGGGCCTCTCACTATTGTGGCCTCTCTTGTTGCGGAGCACAGGCTCCAGACGCGCAGGCTCAGTAGTTGTGGCTCACGGGCCTAGTTGCTCCACGGCATGTGGGATCTTCCCAGACCAGGGCTCGAACCCGTGTTTCCTGCATTAGCAGGCAGATTCTCAACCACTGCGCAACCAGGGAAGCCCAGTAATTGATTTTTATAATGGGGTTTAGCTGCTTTTCACTGCTGTGTTTATGCCGCTTTACATCCACATGTCTCACTTACAGAGAGATATCAATACATAGGTTTTAAGATTCTTACTAGTCAGATATATTCTACGGCGGTGAATAGGAGATGTTGAGTCCAGTTCACTGAGCAAGGAGTAGGTCTTGTCTATTACATATTGGGTTTATGGAACGGTATCTGAGCTAATTTCAAACCCTTGTTTTATGCATCACCCCACCTCTCCCTTCCCGTTAAGCAGCCATAGTGTGTTTTCTAAACGTGTGACGCTGTTCTGTTTTGTAATTCAGTTCAAGTGTAGCGGTTTTTCCATTCCCTCTATAAGTGATATCTTAGGATCAGTGTCTTTTTTTGTGTGACTTTTTTCACTTAGAATCGTCTTACCTAAATCCACTCATCATGCTGCTACTAGCCTTATGACGTTGATTTCATGGCTGAGTGATATTCCTTTGTACATAAGGACCACAACTTCTTTATGCATTTTTCTCTTTCCTGGGATATTTAAGGTGTAACGAAGTGGAGGTTCTTGTCAACAGAGCAGCCCTAAACTTTGGGGTGCCTGTGTCTTGCTGATTTTTAGTTTTCCCAATTTATACGCCCATGAGTGGAAGTGCCCTATGCTCTGTAAGCTGAGGTTTTTAGATGTTTCAGGACACACCGTACACTTCTCCAGAGTGGCTGTTGGCAATTTACATCCCGCTCATCAGCGTAGCAAGGTTCCCGTTTCTCCATGGCCTGTCCTCTATTTCTGGTTTTGACACTTTATTCAGCATGGCCCTTTTGACCGATGGGAAGCGAGACTTCTTTGTAGCGCTGATTTGCCTTTCCAGGTTGCTTGGTTGGCCAAAAAGGGCGTATGCGTTTTTTCCTGAATATATTCAGGAAAAAACGCATACGCCCTTTTTGGCCAAGGGCATCATTGTCGAGGTTTCGCCGCTTTTCCTGTGCTTTAAAGGCGATTGGAATCTACCTCCTGAAATCTGTTTCCTGCAATTCTGCCTTGCTTTCAAATCCTCTTCGTTGCCTTCCCTCAAAATATTTGTGGCCGAGAGTTATCATTTATAACTCTGCAGATCTGTGAATTGCAGTGCCCCTGAGCTCCATTTTTCAACTCGCTTTCTTGAAGGCTGGCCGCAAAAGCGCAGGATTGCTTCAGGCCCTATTCTGGTTCCGGGCGCAGGCTGAGCCTGTGGTTAATTCTTCTTCCTGATGGGAAAATAGAGTGGCCTGTGTCTGTCCCAACACCTAGAGCTAGTCTCTCATTGGTTCCCCCTCTTCCCGTTCATCGTCAGGACAAATTGCAACCTGTACGGAACAGGAGGTTAGAGGTGCTGTTTCTCCAAGGAGGGAGATTGCTAGTAAAGCGGCTGGAATGGCGAACCCGAGCACAAGGAGATGAGAAATGAAGAGCGTTTTAGAAACGTTTCCCGATCACACGGTGTACCATCTTCTGGGTTTCTCATGCATGTTTTCGATGTAGGAAGATACCCTTGAAACTGGAGATTTGGGACCCCTGGGATGGGTACCACGCAGTATTTCTTTAAAGGGTCTGTGTTTTCTCTCCCAACTTCACCAAACCTCTCAGCCCCTGAGTGTCCACCCTTATGACTGAATCAGCTGTGGGTCTAGATATGGTCAATCCAGGTGGCATCACAGCCCCTGAACGAATTTTGTAAGAATTTCTCTCTCTTTCACTGTCTTTGTTTCACGGGTTTTTTAAAGTAAGTGATTTTTATAATGGGGTTTAGCTCCTTTTCACTGCTGTGTTTCTGCCGCTTTACACCCACTTGATTCACTTACAGAGAGATATCAATTCATAGGTTTTAACATTCTTATTAGTCAGATATATTCTTGGGTGGTGAATAGGGGGTGTTGAGTCCAGTTCACTGAGCAAGGAGTAGGTCTTGTCTATTACATATTGGGTTTATGGAACGGTATCTGAGCTAATTTGAAACCCTTGTTTTATGCATCACCCCACCTCTCCTTTCCCGTTAAGCAGCCATAGTGTGTTTTCTAAACGTGTGACTCTATTCTGTTTTGTAATTCAGTTCAAGTGTAGCGGTTTTTACATTCCCTCTATAAGTGATATCTTATGATAAGTGTCTTTTTCTGTGTGCCTTATTTCACTTAGAATCGTCGTAGCTAAATGCACTCATCATGCTGCTACTAGCCTTATGACGTTGATTTCATGGCTGAGTGATATTCCATTGTACATAAAGACCACAACTTCTTTATCCATTTTTCTCTTTCCTGGGATATTTAAGGTGTAACGAAGTGGAGGTTCTTGTCAACAGAGCAGCCCTAAACTTTGGGATGCCTGTGTCTTGCTGATTTTTAGTTTTCCCAATTTATACGCCCATGAGTGGAAGTGCCCTATGCTCTGTAAGCTGAGTTTTTTAGATGTTTCACGACACACCGTACACTTTTCCAGAGTGGCTGTTGGCAATTTACATCCCACCCATCAGCGTAGCAAGGCTCCCGTTTCTCCTTGGCCTATCCTGCATTTCTAGTTTTCACACTTTATTCAGCATGGCCCTTTTGACCGATGGGAAGCGAGACTTCTTTGTAGCGCTGATTTGCCTTTCCAGGTTGCTTGGTTGGCCAAAAAGGGCGTATGCGTTTTTTCCTGAATATATGCAGGAAAAAACGCATACGCACTTTTTGGCCAAGGCATCATTGTCGAGGTTTCGCCGCTTTTCCTGTGCTTTAAAGGCGATTCGAATCTACCTCCTGAAATCTGTTTCCTGCAATTCTGCCTTGCTTTCAAATCCTCTTCGTTGCCTTCCCTCAAAATATTTGTGGCCGAGAGTTATCATTTTTAACTCTGCAGGTTTGTGAATTGCAGTGCCCCTGAGCTCCATTTTTCAACTCGCTTTCTTGGGAGCTGGCCGCAAAAGCGCAGGATTGCTTCAGGCCCTATTCTGGTTCCGGGCGCAGGCTGAGCCTGTGGTTAATTCTTCTTCCTGATGGGAAAATAGAGTGGCCTGTGCCTGTCCCAACACCTAGAGCCAGTCTCTCATTGGTTCCCCCTCTTCCCGTTCATCCTCAGGACAAATTGCAACGTGTACGGAACAGGAGGTTAAACGTGTTGATTCTCCAAGGAGGGAGATTGCTAGTAAAGCGGGTGGAATGGCGAACCCGAGCACAAGGAGATGAGAAATGAGGAGCGTTTTAGAAACCTTTCCCGATCACACGGTGTACCATCTTCTGGGTTCCTCATGCATGTTTTCGATGTAGGAAGATGCCCTTGAACCTGGAGATTTGGGACCCATGGGATGGGTACCACGCAGTATTCCTTTAAAGGGTCTGCGTTTGCTCCCCCAACCTCACCAAACCTCTCAGCCCCAAGAGGGTCCATCCTTATGTCTCAATCAGCTGTGGGTCTAGATATGGTCAATCCAGGTGGCATCACAGCCCCTGAACGAATTTTGTAAGAATTTCTCTCTCTTTCACGGTCTTTGTTCACGGGTATTTTAAAGTATTTGATTTTTGTAATGGGGTTTAGCTGCTTTTCACTGCTGTGTTTCTGCCGCTTTACACCCACTTGACTCACTTACAGAGAGATATCAATACATAGGTTTTAACATTCTTACTAGTCAGATATATTCTTGGGCGGTGAATAGGGGGTGTTGAGTCCAGTTCACTGAGCAAGGAGTAGGTCTTGTCTATTACATATTGGGTTTATGGAACGGTATCTGAGCTAATTTGAAACCCTTGTTTTATGCATCACCCCACCTCTCCTTTCCCGTTAAGCAGCCATAGTGTGTTTTCTAAACGTGTGACTCTATTCTGTTTTGTAATTCAGTTCAAGTGTAGCGGTTTTTACATTCCCTCTATAAGTGATATCTTATGATAAGTGTCTTTTTCTGTGTGCCTTATTTCACTTAGAATCGTCGTAGCTAAATCCACTCATCATGCTGCTACTAGCCTTATGACGTTGATTTCATGGCTGAGTGATATTCCATTGTACATAAGGACCACAACTTCTTTATCCATTTTTCTCTTTCCTGGGATATTTAAGGTGTAACGAAGTGGAGGTTCTTGTCAACAGGGCAGCCCTAAACTTTGGGGTGCCTGTGTCTTGCTGATTTTTAGTTTTCCCAATTTATACGCCCATGAGTGGAAGTGCCCTATGCTCTCTAAACTGAGTTTTTTAGATGTTTCAGGACACACCGTACACTTCTCCAGAGTGGCTGTTGGCAATTTACATCCCGCACATCAGCGTAGCAAGGCTCCTGTTTCTCCTTGGCCTGTCCTACATTTCTGGTTTTGACACTTTATTCAGCATGGCCCTTTTGACCGATGGGAAGCGAGACTTCTTTGTAGCGTTGATTTGCCTTTCCAGGTTGCTTGGTTGGCCAAAAAGGGCGTATGCGTTTTTTCCTGAATATATTCAGGAAAAAACGCATACGCCCTTTTTGGCCAAGGGCATCATTGTGGAGGTTTTGCCTCTTTTCCTGTGCTTTGAAGGCGATTCGAATCTACCTCCTGAAATCTGTTTCCTGCAATTCTGCCTTGCTTTCAAATCCTCTTCGTTGCCTTCCCTCGATATATTGTGGACGAGAGTTATCATTTATAACTCTGCAGGTTTGTGAATTGCAGTGCCCCTGAGCTCCATTTTTCAACTCGGTTTCTTGGGAGCTGGCCGCAAAAGCGCAGGATTGCTTCAGGCCCTATTCTGGTTCCGGTCGGCAGGCTGAGCCTGTGGTTAATTCTTCTTCCTGATGGGAAAATAGAGTGGCCTGTGCCTGTCCCAACACCTAGAGCTAGTCTCTCATTGGTTCCCCCTCTTCCCGTTCATCCTCAGGACAAATTGCAACGTGTACGGAACAGGAGGTTAAAGGTCTTGATTCTCCAAGGAGGGAGATTGCTAGTAAAGCGGCTGGAATGGCGAACCCGAGTACAAGGAGATGAGAAATGAGGAGCGTTTTAGAAACCTTTCCCGATCACACGGTGTACCATCTTCTGGGTTTCTGATGCATGTTTTCGATGTAGGAAGATACCCTTGAAACTGGAGATTTGGGACCCATGGGATGGGTACCACGCAGTATTCCTTTAAAGGGTCTGCGTTTGCTCCCCCAACCTCACCAAACCTCTCAGCCCCAAGAGTGTCCACCCTTATGTCTCAATCAGCTGTGGGTCTAGATATGGTCAATACAGGTGGCATCACAGCCCCTGAACGAATTTGGTAAGAATTTCTCTCTCTTTCACTGTCTTTTTTTCACGGGTTTTTAAAAGTAATTGATTTTTATAATGGGGTTTAGGTGCTTTTCACTACTGTGTTTATGCCGCTTTACACCCACTAGACTCACTTACAGAGAGATATCAATACATAGGTTTTAAGATTCTTACTAGTCAGATATATTCTTGGGCGGTGAATAGGGGGTGTTGAGTCCAGTTCACTGAGCAAGGAGTAGGTCTTGTCTATTACATATTGGGTTTATGGAACGGTATCTGAGCTAATTTGAAACCCTTGTTTTATGCATCACCCCACCTCACCTTTCCCGTTAAGCAGCCATAGTGTGTTTTCTAAACGTGTGACTCTGTTCTGTTTTGTAAGTCAGTTCAAGTGTAGCGGTTTTTACATTCCCTCTATAAGTGATATCTTCTGATAAGTGTCTTTTTCTGTGTGACTTATTTCACTTAGAATCGTCGTAGCTAAATCCACTCATCATGCTGCTACTAGCCTTATGACGTTGATTTCATGGCTGAGTGATATTCCATTGTACATAAAGACCACAACTTCTTTATCCATTTTTCTCTTTCCTGGGATATTTAAGGTGTAACGAAGTGGAGGTTCTTGTCAACAGAGCAGCCCTAAACTTTGGGATGCCTGTGTCTTGCTGATTTTTAGTTTTCCCAATTTATACGCCCATGAGTGGAAGTGCCCTATGCTCTGTAAGCTGAGTTTTTTAGATGTTTCACGACACACCGTACACTTCTCCAGAGTGGCTGTTGGCAATTTACATCCCACCCATCAGCGTAGCAAGGCTCCCGTTTCTCCTTGGCCTATCCTGCATTTCTAGTTTTCACACTTTATTCAGCATGGCCCTTTTGACCGATGGGAAGCGAGACTTCTTTGTAGCGCTGATTTGCCTTTCCAGGTTGCTTGGTTGGCCAAAAAGGGCGTATGTGTTTTTTCCTGAATATATGCAGGAAAAAACGCATACGCACTTTTTGGCCAAGGGCATCATTGTCGAGGTTTCGCCGCTTTTCCTGTGCTTTAAAGGCGATTCGAATCTACCTCCTGAAATCTGTTTCCTGCAATTCTGCCTTGCTTTCAAATCCTCTTCGTTGCCTTCCCTCAAAATATTTGTGGCCGAGAGTTATCATTTTTAACTCTGCAGGTTTGTGAATTGCAGTGCCCCTGAGCTCCATTTTTCAACTCGCTTTCTTGGGAGCTGGCCGCAAAAGCGCAGGATTGCTTCAGGCCCTATTTTGGTTCCGGGCGCAGGCTGAGCCTGTGGTTAATTCTTCTTCCTGATGGGAAAATAGAGTGAGCTGTGCCTGTCCCAACACCTAGAGCTAGTCTCTCATTGGTTCCCCCTCTTCCCGTTCATCCTCAGCACAAATTGCAACCTGTACGGAACAGGAGGTTAAAGGTGCTGATTCTCCAAGGAGGGAGATTGCTAGTAAAGCGGCTGGAATGGCGAACCCGAGCACAAGGAGATGAGAAATGAGGAGCGTTTTAGAAACCTTTCCCGATCACACGGTGTACCATCTTCTGGGTTTCTGATGCATGTTTTCGATGTAGGAAGATACCCTTTAACCTGGAGATTTGGGACCCATGGGATGGGTACCACGCAGTATTCCTTTAAAGGGTCTGTGTTTGCTCCCCCAACCTCACCAAACCTCTCAGCCCCAAGAGGGTCCATCCTTATGTTTCAATCAGCTGTGGGTGTAGATATGGTCAATCCAGGTGGCATCACAGCCCCTGAACGAATTTTGTAAGAATTTCTCTCTCTTTCACGGTCTTTGTTCACGGGTATTTTAAAGTATTTGATTTTTATAATGGGGTTTAGCTGCTTTTCACTGCTGTGTTTCTGCCGCTTTACACCCACTTGACTCACTTACAGAGAGATATCAATACATAGGTTTTAACATTCTTACTAGTCATATATATTCTTGGGCGGTGAATAGGGGGTGTTGAGTCCAGTTCACTGAGCAAGGAGTAGGTCTTGTCTATTACATATTGGGTTTATGGAACAGTATCTGAGCTAATTTGAAACCCTTGTTTTATGCATCACCCCACCTCTCCTTTCCCGTTAAGCAGCCATAGTGTGTTTTCTAAACGTGTGACTCTATTCTGTTTTGTAATTCAGTTCAAGTGTAGCGGTTTTTCCATTCCCTCTATAAGTGATATCTTATGATAAGTGTCTTTTTCTGTGTGACTTATTGCACTTAGAATCGTCGTAGCTCAATCCACTCACCATGCTGCTACTAGCCTTATGACGTTGATTTCATGGCTGAGTGATATTCCATTGTACATAAGGAGCACAACTTCTTTATCCATTTTTCTCTTTCCTGGGATATTTAAGGTGTAACGAAGTGGAGGTTCTTGTCAACAGGGCAGCCCTAAACTTTGGGGTGCCTGTGTCTTGCTGATTTTTAGTTTTCCCAATTTATACGCCCATGAGTGGAAGTGCCCTATGCTCTCTAAACTGAGTTTTTTAGATGTTTCAGGACACACCGTACACTTCTCCAGAGTGGCTGTTGGCAATTTACATCCTGCCCATCAGCGTAGCAAGGTTCCCGTTTCTCCTTGGCCTGTCCTGCATTTCTGGTTTTGACACTTTATTCAGCATGGCCCTTTTGACCGATGGGAGGCGAGACTTCTTTGTAGAGCTGATTTGCCTTTCCAGGTTGCTTGGTTGGCCAAAAAGGGCGTATGCGTTTTTTCCTGAATATATTCAGGAAAAAACGCATACGCCCTTTTTGGCCAAGGGTATCATTGTGGAGGTTTTGCCTCTTTTCCTGTGCTTTGAAGGCGATTCGAATCTACCTCCTGAAATCTGTTTCCTGCAATTCTGCCTTGCTTTCAAATCCTCTTCGTTGTCTTCCCTCGATATATTTGTGGACGAGAGTTATCATTTATAACTCTGCAGGTTTGTGAATTGCAGTGCCCCTGAGCTCCATTTTTCAACTCGCTTTCTTGGGAGCTGGCCGCAAAAGCGCAGGATTGCTTCAGGCCCTATTCTGGTTCCGGGCGCAGGCTGAGCCTGTGGTTAATTCTTCTTCCTGATGGGAAAATAGAGTGGCCTGTGCCTGTCCCAACACCTAGAGCCAGTCTCTCATTTGTTCCCCCTCTTCCCGTTCATCCTCAGGACAAATTGCAACGTGTACGGAACAGGAGGTTAAACGTGTTGATTCTCCAAGGAGGGAGATTGCTAGTAAAGCGGGTGGAATGGCGAACCCGAGCACAAGGAGATGAGAAATGAGGAGCGTTTTAGAAACCTTTCCCGATCACACGGTGTACCATCTTCTGGGTTCCTCATGCATGTTTTCGATGTAGGAAGATGCCCTTGAACCTGGAGATTTGGGACCCATGGGATGGGTACCACGCAGTATTCCTTTAAAGGGTCTGCGTTTGCTCCCCCAACCTCACCAAACCTCTCAGCCCCAAGAGGGTCCATCCTTATGTCTCAATCAGCTGTGGGTCTAGATATGGTCAATCCAGGTGGCATCACAGCCCCTGAACGAATTTTGTAAGAATTTCTCTCTCTTTCACGGTCTTTGTTCACGGGTATTTTAAAGTATTTGATTTTTGTAATGGGGTTTAGCTGCTTTTCACTGCTGTGTTTCTGCCGCTTTACACCCACTTGACTCACTTACAGAGAGATATCAATACATAGGTTTTAACATTCTTACTAGTCAGATATATTCTTGGGCGGTGAATAGGGGGTGTTGAGTCCAGTTCACTGAGCAAGGAGTAGGTCTTGTCTATTACATATTGGGTTTATGGAACGGTATCTGAGCTAATTTGAAACCCTTGTTTTATGCATCACCCCACCTCTCCTTTCCCGTTAAGCAGCCATAGTGTGTTTTCTAAACGTGTGACTCTATTCTGTTTTGTAATTCAGTTCAAGTGTAGCGGTTTTTACATTCCCTCTATAAGTGATATCTTATGATAAGTGTCTTTTTCTGTGTGCCTTATTTCACTTAGAATCGTCGTAGCTAAATCCACTCATCATGCTGCTACTAGCCTTATGACGTTGATTTCATGGCTGAGTGATATTCCATTGTACATAAGGAGCACAACTTCTTTATCCATTTTTCTCTTTCCTGGGATATTTAAGGTGTAACGAAGTGGAGGTTCTTGTCAACAGGGCAGCCCTAAACTTTGGGGTGCCTGTGTCTTGCTGATTTTTAGTTTTCCCAATTTATACGCCCATGAGTGGAAGTGCCCTATGCTCTGTAAGCTGAGTTTTTTAGATGTTTCACGACACACCGTACACTTCTCCAGAGTGGCTGTTGGCAATTTACATCCCACCCATCAGCGTAGCAAGGCTCCCGTTTCTCCTTGGCCTATCCTGCATTTCTAGTTTTCACACTTTATTCAGCATGGCCCTTTTGACCGATGGGAAGCGAGACTTCTTTGTAGCGCTGATTTGCCTTTCCAGGTTGCTTGGTTGGCCAAAAAGGGCGTATGCGTTTTTTCCTGAATATATGCAGGAAAAAACGCATACGCACTTTTTGGCCAAGGGCATCATTGTCGAGGTTTCGCCGCTTTTCCTGTGCTTTAAAGGCGATTCGAATCTACCTCCTGAAATCTGTTTCCTGCAATTCTGCCTTGCTTTCAAATCCTCTTCGTTGCCTTCCCTCAAAATATTTGTGGCCGAGAGTTATCATTTTTAACTCTGCAGGTTTGTGAATTGCAGTGCCCCTGAGCTCCATTTTTCACCTCGCTTTCTTGGGAGCTGGCCGCAAAAGCGCAGGATTGCTTCAGGCCCTATTCTGGTTCCGGGCGCAGGCTGAGCCTGTGGTTAATTCTTCTTCCTGATGGGAAAATAGAGTGAGCTGTGCCTGTCCCAACACCTAGAGCTAGTCTCTCATTGGTTCCCCCTCTTCCCGTTCATCCTCAGCACAAATTGCAACCTGTACGGAACAGGAGGTTAAAGGTGCTGATTCTCCAAGGAGGGAGATTGCTAGTAAAGCGGCTGGAATGGCGAACCCGAGCACAAGGAGATGAGAAATGAGGAGCGTTTTAGAAACCTTTCCCGATCACACGGTGTACCATCTTCTGGGTTTCTGATGCATGTTTTCGATGTAGGAAGATACCCTTTAACCTGGAGATTTGGGACCCATGGGATGGGTACCAGGCAGTATTCCTTTAAAGGGTCTGTGTTTGCTCCCCCAACCTCACCAAACCTCTCAGCCCCAAGAGGGTCCATCCTTATGTTTCAATCAGCTGTGGGTGTAGATATGGTCAATCCAGGTGGCATCACAGCCCCTGAACGAATTTTGTAAGAATTTCTCTCTCTTTCACGGTCTTTGTTCACGGGTATTTTAAAGTATTTGATTTTTATAATGGGGTTTAGCTGCTTTTCACTGCTGTGTTTCTGCCGCTTTACACCCACTTGACTCACTTACAGAGAGATATCAATACATAGGTTTTAACATTCTTACTAGTCATATATATTCTTGGGCGGTGAATAGGGGGTGTTGAGTCCAGTTCACTGAGCAAGGAGTAGGTCTTGTCTATTACATATTGGGTTTATGGAACGGTATCTGAGCTAATTTGAAACCCTTCTTTTATGCATCACCCCACCTCTCCTTTCCCGTTAAGCAGCCATAGTGTGTTTTCTAAACGTGTGACTCTATTCTGTTTTGTAATTCAGTTCAAGTGTAGCGGTTTTTCCATTCCCTCTATAAGTGATATCTTATGATAAGTGTCTTTTTCTGTGTGACTTATTGCACTTAGAATCGTCGTAGCTCAATCCACTCACCATGCTGCTACTAGCCTTATGACGTTGATTTCATGGCTGAGTGATATTCCATTGTACATAAGGAGCACAACTTCTTTATCCATTTTTCTCTTTCCTGGGATATTTAAGGTGTAACGAACTGGAGGTTCTTGTCAACAGGGCAGCCCTAAACTTTGGGGTGCCTGTGTCTTGCTGATTTTTAGTTTTCCCAATTTATACGCCCATGAGTGGAAGTGCCCTATGCTCTCTAAACTGAGTTTTTTAGATGTTTCAGGACACACCGTACACTTCTCCAGAGTGGCTGTTGGCAATTTACATCCTGCCCATCAGCGTAGCAAGGTTCCCGTTTCTCCTTGGCCTGTCCTGCATTTCTGGTTTTGACACTTTATTCAGCATGGCCCTTTTGACCGATGGGAGGCGAGACTTCTTTGTAGAGCTGATTTGCCTTTCCAGGTTGCTTGGTTGGCCAAAAAGGGCGTATGCGTTTTTTCCTGAATATATTCAGGAAAAAACGCATACGCCCTTTTTGGCCAAGGGTATCATTGTGGAGGTTTTGCCTCTTTTCCTGTGCTTTGAAGGCGATTCGAATCTACCTCCTGAAATCTGTTTCCTGCAATTCTGCCTTGCTTTCAAATCCTCTTCGTTGTCTTCCCTCGATATATTTGTGGACGAGAGTTATCATTTATAACTCTGCAGGTTTGTGAATTGCAGTGCCCCTGAGCTCCATTTTTCAACTCGCTTTCTTGGGAGCTGGCCGCAAAAGCGCAGGATTGCTTCAGGCCCTATTCTGGTTCCGGGCGCAGGCTGAGCCTGTGGTTAATTCTTCTTCCTGATGGGAAAATAGAGTGGCCTGTGCCTGTCCCAACACCTAGAGCCAGTCTCTCATTGGTTCCCCCTCTTCCCGTTCATCCTCAGGACAAATTGCAACGTGTACGGAACAGGAGGTTAAACGTGTTGATTCTCCAAGGAGGGAGATTGCTAGTAAAGCGGGTGGAATGGCGAACCCGAGCACAAGGAGATGAGAAATGAGGAGCGTTTTAGAAACCTTTCCCGATCACACGGTGTACCATCTTCTGGGTTCCTCATGCATGTTTTCGATGTAGGAAGATGCCCTTGAACCTGGAGATTTGGGACCCATGGGATGGGTACCACGCAGTATTCCTTTAAAGGGTCTGCGTTTGCTCCCCCAACCTCACCAAACCTCTCAGCCCCAAGAGGGTCCATCCTTATGTCTCAATCAGCTGTGGGTCTAGATATGGTCAATCCAGGTGGCATCCCAGCCCCTGAACGAATTTTGTAAGAATTTCACTCTCTTTCACGGTCTTTGTTTACGGGTATTTTAAAGTATTTGATTTTTATAATGGGGTTTAGCTGTTTTTCACTGCTGTGTTTCTGCCGCTTTACACCCACTTGACTCACTTACAGAGAGATATCAATACATAGGTTTTAACATTCTTACTAGTCAGATATATTCTTGGGCGGTGAATAGGGGGTGTTGAGTCCAGTTCACTGAGCAAGGAGTAGGTCTTGTCTATTACATATTGGGTTTATGGAACGGTATCTGAGCTAATTTGAAACCCTTGTTTTATGCATCACCCCACCTCTCCTTTCCCGTTAAGCAGCCATAGTGTGTTTTCTAAACGTGTGACTCTATTCTGTTTTGTAATTCAGTTCAAGTGTAGCGGTTCTTCCATTCCCTCTATAAGTGATATCTTATGATAAGTGTCTTTTTCTGTGTGACTTATTTCACTTAGATTCGTCGTAGCTAAATCCACTCATCATGCTGCTACTAGCCTTATGACGTTGATTTCATGGCTGAGTGATATTCCATTGTACATAAGGACCACAACTTCTTTATCCATTTTTCTCTTTCCTGGGATATTTAAGGTGTAACGAAGTGGAGGTTCTTGTCAACAGAGCAGCCCTAAACTTTGGGGTGCCTGTGTCTTGCTGATTTTTAGTTTTCCCAATTTATACGTCCATGAGTGGAAGTGCCCTATGCTCTGTAAGCTGAGTTTTTTAGATGTTTCAGGACACACCGTACACTTCTCCAGAGTGGCTGTTGGCAATTTACATCCCGCCCATCAGCGTAGCAAGGCTCCCGTTTCTCCTTGGCCTGTCCTGCATTTCTGGTTTTGACACTTTATTCAGCATGGCCCTTTTGACCGATGGGAGGCGAGACTTCTTTGTAGCGCTGATTTGCCTTTCCAGGTTGCTTGGTTGGCCAAAAAGGGCGTATGCGTTTTTTCCTGAATATATTCAGGAAAAAACGCATACGCCCTTTTTGGCCAAGGGCATCATTGTGGAGGTTTTGCCTCTTTTCCTGTGCTTTGAAGGCGATTCGAATCTACCTCCTGAAATCTGTTTCCTGCAATTCTGCCTTGCTTTCAAATCCTCTTCGTTGCCTTCCCTCGATATATTTGTGGACGAGAGTTATCATTTATACCTCTGCAGGTTTGTGAATTGCAGTGCCCCTGAGTTCCATTTTTCAACTCGCTTTCTTGGGAGCTGGCCGGAAAGGCGCAGGATTGCTTCAGGCCCTATTCTGGTTCCGGGCGCAGGCTGAGCCTGTGGTTAATTCTTCTTCCTGATGGGAAAATACAGTGGCCTGTGCCTGTCCCAACACCTAGAGCCAGTCTCTCATTGGTTCCCCCTCTTCCCGTTCATCCTCAGGACAAATTGCAACGTGTACGGAACAGGAGGTTAAAGGTGTTGATTCTCCAAGGAGGGAGATTGCTAGTAAAGCGGCTGGAATGGCGAACCCGAGCACAAGGAAATGAGAAATGAGGAGCATTTTAGAAACCTTTCCCGATCACACAGTGTACCATCTTCTGGGTTTCTCATGCATGTTTTCGATGTAGGAAGATGCCCTTGAACCTGGAGATTTGGGACCCATGGGATGGGTACCACGCAGTATTCCTTTAAAGGGTCTGCGTTTGCTCCCCCAACCTCACCAAACCTCTCAGCCCCAAGAGTGTCCACCCTTATGTCTCAATCAGCTGTGGGTCTAGATATGGTCAATCCAGGTGGCATCACAGCCCCTGAACGAATTTGGTAAGAATTTCTCTCTCTTTCACTGTCTTTGTTTCACGGGTTTTTAAAAGTAATTGATTTTTATAATGGGGTTTAGCTGCTTTTCACTACTGTGTTTATGCCGCTTTACACCCACTGACTCACTTACAGAGAGATATCAATACATAGGTTTTAAGATTCTTACTAGTCAGATATATTCTTGGGCGGTGAATAGGGGGTCTTCAGTCCAGTTCACTGAGCAAGGAGTAGGTCTTGTCTATTACATATTGGGTTTATGGAACGGTATCTGAGCTAATTTGAAACCCTTGTTTTATGCATCACCCCACCTCTCCTTTCCCGTTAAGCAGCCATAGTGTGTTTTCTAAACGTGTGACTCTGTTCTGTTTTGTAATTCAGTTCAAGTGTAGCGGTTTTTCCATTCCCTCTAAAAGTGATATCTTCTGATAAGTGTCTTTTTCTGTGTGACTTATTGCACTTAGGATCCTCGTAGCTCAATCCACTCATCATGCTGCTACTAGCCTTATGACGTTGATTTCATGGCTGAGTGATATTCCATTGTACATAAGGACCACAACTTCTTTATCCATTTTTCTCTTTCCTGGGATATTTAAGGTGTAACGAAGTGGAGGTTCTTGTCAACAGGGCAGCCCTAAACTTTGGGGTGCCTGTGTCTTGCTGATTTTTAGTTTTCCCAATTTATACGCCCATGAGTGGAAGTGCCCTATGCTCTGTAAGCTGAGTTTTTTAGATGTTTCAGGACACACCGTACACTTCTCGAGAGTGGCTGTTGGCAATTTACATCCCGCCCATCAGCGTAGCAAGGCTCCCGTTTCTCCATGGCCTGTCCTGCATTTCTGGTTTTGACACTTTATTCAGCATGGCCCTTTTGACCGATGGGAAGCGAGACTTCTTTGTAGCGCTGATTTGCCTTTCCAGGTTGCTTGGTTGGCCAAAAAGGGCGTATGCGTTTTTTCCTGAATATATTCAGGAAAAAACGCATATGCCCTTTTTGGCCAAGGGCATCATTGTCGAGGTTTCGCCGCTTTTCCTGTGCTTTAAAGGCGATTCGAATCTACCTCCTGAAATCTGTTTCCTGCAATTATGCCTTGCTTTCAAATCCTCTTCGTTGCCTTCCCTCAAAATATTTGTGGCCGAGAGTTATCATTTTTACCTCTGCAGGTTTGTGAATTGCAGTGCCCCTGAGCTCCATTTTTCAACTCGCTTTCTTGGGAGCTGGCCGCAAAAGCGCAGGATTGCTTCAGGCCCTATTCTGGTTCCGGGCGCAGGCTGAGCCTGTGGGTAATTCTTCTTCCTGATGGGAAAATAGAGTGAGCTGTGCCTGTCCCAACACCTAGAGCTAGTCTCTCATTGGTTCCCCCTCTTCCCGTTCATCCTCAGGACAAATTGCAACCTGTACGGAACAGGAGGTTAAAGGTGCTGATTCTCCAAGGAGGGAGATTGCTAGTAAAGCGGCTGGAATGCCGAACCCGAGCACAAGGAGATGAGAAATGAGGAGCGTTTTAGAAACCTTTCCCGATCACACGGTGTACCATCTTCTGGGTTTCTGATGCATGTTTTCGATGTAGGAAGATACCCTTGAACCTGGAGATTTGGGACCCATGGGATGGGTACCACGCAGTATTCCTTTAAAGGGTCTGCGTTTGCTCCCCCAACCTCACCAAACCTCTCAGCCCCAAGAGTGTCCACCCTTATGTCTCAATCAGCTGTGGGTCTAGATATGGTCAATACAGGTGGCATCACAGCCCCTGAACGAATTTGGTAAGAATTTCTCTCTCTTTCACTGTCTTTGTTTCACGGGTTTTTAAAAGTAATTGATTTTTATAATGGGGTTTAGCTGCTTTTCACTACTGTGTTTATGCCGCTTTACACCCACTAGACTCACTTACAGAGAGATATCAATACATAGGTTTTAAGATTCTTACTAGTCAGATATATTCTTGGGCGGTGAATAGGGGGTCTTGAGTCCAGTTCACTGAGCAAGGAGTTGGTCTTGTCTATTACATATTGGGTTTATGGAACGGTATCTGAGCTAATTTGAAACCCTTATTTTATGCATCACCCCACCTCACCTTTCCCGTTAAGCAGCCATAGTGTGTTTTCTAAACGTGTGACTCTGTTCTGTTTTGTAATTCAGTTAAAGTGTAGCGGTTTTTACATTCCCTCTATAAGTGATATCTTCTGATAAGTGTCTTTTTCTGTGTGACTTATTTCACTTAGAATCGTCGTAGCTAAATCCACTCATCATGCTGCTACTAGCCTTATGAGGTTGATTTCATGGCTGAGTGATATTCCATTGTACATAAGGACCACAACTTCTTTATCCATTTTTCTCTTTCCTGGGATATTTAAGGTGTAAAGAAGTGGAGGTTCTTGTCAACAGAGCAGCCCTAAACTTTGGGATGCCTGTATCTTGCTGATTTTTAGTTTTCCCAATTTATACGCCCATGAGTGGAAGTGCCCTATGCTCTGTAAGCTGAGTTTTTTACATGTTTCAGGACACACCGTACACTTCTCGAGAGTGGCTGTTGGCAATTTACATCCCGCCCATCAGCGTAGCAAGGCTCCCGTTTCTCCTTGGCCTGTCCTGCATTTCTGGTTTTGACACTTTATTCAGCATGGCCCTTTTGACCGATGGGAAGCGAGACTTCTTTGTAGCGCTGATTTGCCTTTCCAGGTTGCTTGGTTGGCCAAAAAGGGCGTATGCGTTTTTTCCTGAATATATTCAGGAAAAAACGCATACGCCCTTTTTGGCCAAGGGCATCATTGTCGAGGTTTCGCCGCTTTTCCTGTGCTTTAAAGGCGATTCGAATCTACCTCCTGAAATCTGTTTCCTGCAATTCTGCCTTGCTTTCAAATCCTCTTCGTTGCCTTCCCTCAAAATATTTGTGGCCGAGAGTTATCATTTTTAACTCTGCAGGTTTGTGAATTGCAGTGCCCCTGAGCTCCATTTTTCAACTCGCTTTCTTGGGAGCTGGCCGCAAAAGCGCAGGATTGCTTCAGGCCCTATTCTGGTTCCGGGCGCAGGCTGAGCCTGTGGTTAATTCTTCTTCCTGATGGGAAAATAGAGTGAGCTGTGCCTGTCCCAACACCTAGAGCTAGTCTCTCATTGGTTCCCCCTCTTCCCGTTCATCCTCAGGACAAATTGCAACCTGTACGGAACAGGAGGTTAAAGTTGCTGATTCTCCAAGGAGGGAGATTGCTAGTAAAGCGGCTGGAATGGCGAACCCGAGCACAAGGAGATGAGAAATGAGGAGCGTTTTAGAAACCTTTCACGATCACACGGTGTACCATCTTCTGGGTTTCTGATGCATGTTTTCGATGTAGGAAGATGCCCTTGAACCTGGAGATTTGGGACCCATGGGATGGGTACCACGCAGTATTCCTTTAAAGGGTCTGCGTTTGCTCCCCCAACCTCACCAAACCTCTCAGCCCCAAGAGGGTCCATCCTTATGTCTCAATCAGCTGTGGGTCTAGATATGGTCAATCCAGGTGGCATCACAGCCCCTGAACGAATTTTGTAAGAATTTCACTCTCTTTCACGGTCTTTGTTTACGGGTATTTTAAAGTATTTGATTTTTATAATGGGGTTTAGCTGCTTTTCACTGCTGTGTTTCTGCCGCTTTACACCCACTTGACTCACTTACAGAGAGATATCAATACATAGGTTTTAACATTCTTACTAGTCAGATATATTCTTGGGCGGTGAATAGGGGGTGTTGAGTCCAGTTCACTGAGCAAGGAGTAGGTCTTGTCTATTACATATTGGGTTTATGGAACGGTATCTGAGCTAATTTGAAACCCTTGTTTTATGCATCACCCCACCTCTCCTTTCCCGTTAAGCAGCCATAGTGTGTTTTCTAAACGTGTGACTCTATTCTGTTTTGTAATTCAGTTCAAGTGTAGCGGTTCTTCCATTCCCTCTATAAGTGATATCTTATGATAAGTGTCTTTTTCTGTGTGACTTATTTCACTTAGATTCGTCGTAGCTAAATCCACTCATCATGCTGCTACTAGCCTTATGACGTTGATTTCATGGCTGAGTGATATTCCATTGTACATAAGGACCACAACTTCTTTATCCATTTTTCTCTTTCCTGGGATATTTAAGGTGTAACGAAGTGGAGGTTCTTGTCAACAGAGCAGCCCTAAACTTTGGGGTGCCTGTGTCTTGCTGATTTTTAGTTTTCCCAATTTATACGTCCATGAGTGGAAGTGCCCTATGCTCTGTAAGCTGAGTTGTTTAGATGTTTCAGGACACACCGTACACTTCTCCAGAGTGGCTGTTGGCAATTTACATCCCGCCCATCAGCGTAGCAAGGCTCCCGTTTCTCCTTGGCCTGTCCTGCATTTCTGGTTTTGACACTTTATTCAGCATGGCCCTTTTGACCGATGGGAGGCGAGACTTCTTTGTAGCGCTGATTTGCCTTTCCAGGTTGCTTGGTTGGCCAAAAAGGGCGTATGCGTTTTTTCCTGAATATATTCAGGAAAAAACGCATACGCCCTTTTTGGCCAAGGGCATCATTGTGGAGGTTTTGCCTCTTTTCCTGTGCTTTGAAGGCGATTCGAATCTACCTCCTGAAATCTGTTTCCTGCAATTCTGCCTTGCTTTCAAATCCTCTTCGTTGCCTTCCCTCGATATATTTGTGGACGAGAGTTATCATTTATACCTCTGCAGGTTTGTGAATTGCAGTGCCCCTGAGTTCCATTTTTCAACTCGCTTTCTTGGGAGCTGGCCGCAAAGGCGCAGGATTGCTTCAGGCCCTATTCTGGTTCCGGGCGCAGGCTGAGCCTGTGGTTAATTCTTCTTCCTGATGGGAAAATACAGTGGCCTGTGCCTGTCCCAACACCTAGAGCCAGTCTCTCATTGGTTCCCCCTCTTCCCGTTCATCCTCAGGACAAATTGCAACGTGTACGGAACAGGAGGTTAAAGGTGTTGATTCTCCAAGGAGGGAGATTGCTAGTAAAGCGGCTGGAATGGCGAACCCGAGCACAAGGAAATGAGAAATGAGGAGCATTTTAGAAACCTTTCCCGATCACACAGTGTACCATCTTCTGGGTTTCTCATGCATGTTTTCGATGTAGGAAGATGCCCTTGAACCTGGAGATTTGGGACCCATGGGATGGGTACCACGCAGTATTCCTTTAAAGGGTCTGCGTTTGCTCCCCCAACCTCACCAAACCTCTCAGCCCCAAGAGTGTCCACCCTTATGTCTCAATCAGCTGTGGGTCTAGATATGGTCAATCCAGGTGGCATCACAGCCCCTGAACGAATTTGGTAAGAATTTCTCTCTCTTTCACTGTCTTTGTTTCACGGGTTTTTAAAAGTAATTGATTTTTATAATGGGGTTTAGCTGCTTTTCACTACTGTGTTTATGCCGCTTTACACCCACTGACTCACTTACAGAGAGATATCAATACATAGGTTTTAAGATTCTTACTAGTCAGATATATTCTTGGGCGGTGAATAGGGGGTCTTCAGTCCAGTTCACTGAGCAAGGAGTAGGTCTTGTCTATTACATATTGGGTTTATGGAACGGTATCTGAGCTAATTTGAAACCCTTGTTTTATGCATCACCCCACCTCTCCTTTCCCGTTAAGCAGCCATAGTGTGTTTTCTAAACGTGTGACTCTGTTCTGTTTTGTAATTCAGTTCAAGTGTAGCGGTTTTTCCATTCCCTCTAAAAGTGATATCTTCTGATAAGTGTCTTTTTCTGTGTGACTTATTTCACTTAGAATCGTCGTACCTAAATCCACTCATCATGCTGCTACTGGCCTTATGAAGTTGATTTCATGGCTGAGTGATATTCCATTGTACATAAGGACCACAACTTCTTTATCCATTTTTCTCTTTCCTGGGATATTTAAGGTGTAACGAAGTGGAGGTTCTTGTCAACAGAGCAGCCCTAAAGTTTGGGATGCCTGTGTCTTGCTGATTTTTAGTTTTCCCAATTTATACGCCCATGAGTGGAAGTGCCCTATGCTCTGTAAGCTGAGTTTTTTAGATGTTTCAGGACATACCTTACACTTCTCGAGAGTGGCTGTTGGCAATTTACATCCCGCCCATCAGCGTAGCAAGGCTCCCGTTTCTCCATGGCCTGTCCTGCATTTCTGGTTTTGACACTTTATTCAGCATGGCCCTTTTGACCGATGGGAAGCGAGACTTCTTTGTAGCGCTGATTTGCCTTTCCAGGTTGCTTGGTTGGCCAAAAAGGGCGTATGCGTTTTTTCCTGAATATATTCAGGAACAAACGCATACGCCCTTTTTGGCCAAGGGCATCATTGTCGAGGTTTCGCCACTTTTCCTGTGCTTTAAAGGCGATTCGAATCTACCTCCTGAAATCTGTTTCCTGCAATTGTGCCTTGCTTTCAAATCCTCTTCGTTGCCTTCCCTCGATATATTTGTGGACGAGAGTTATCATTTATAACTCTGCAGGTTTGTGAATTGCAGTGCCCCTGAGCTCCATTTTTCAACTCGCTTTCTTGGGAGCTGGCCGCAAAAGCGCAGGATTGCTTCAGGCCCTATTCTGGTTCCGGGCGCAGGCTGAGCCTGTGGTTAATTCTTCTTCCTGATGGGAAAATAGAGTGAGCTGTGCCTGTCCCAACACCTAGAGCTAGTCTCTCATTGGTTCCCCCTCTTCCCGTTCATCCTCAGGACAAATTGCAACCTGTACGGAACAGGAGGTTAAAGGTGCTGATTCTCCAAGGAGGGAGATTGCTAGTAAAGCGGCTGGAATGGCGAACCCGAGCACAAGGAGATGAGAAATGAGGAGCGTTTTAGAAACCTTTCCCGATCACACGGTGTACCATCTTCTGGGTTTCTGATGCATGTTTTCGATGTAGGAAGATACCCTTGAAGCTGGAGATTTGGGACCCATGGGATGGGTACCACGCAGTATTCCTTTAAAGGGTCTGCGTTTGCTCCCCCAACCTCACCAAACCTCTCAGCCCCAAGAGGGTCCATCCTTATGTCTCAATGAGCTGTGGGTCTAGATATGGTCAATCCAGGTGGCATCACAGCCCCTGAACGAATTTTGTAAGAATTTCTCTCTCTTTCACGGTCTTTGTTCACGGGTATTTTAAAGTATTTGATTTTTATAACGGGGTTTAGATGCTTTTCACTGCTCTGTTTCTGCCACTTTACACCCACTTGACTCACTTACAGAGAGATATCAATACATAGGTTTTAACATTCTTACTAGTCAGATATATTCTTGGGCGGTGAATAGGGGGTGTTGAGTCCAGTTCACTGAGCAAGGAGTAGGTCTTGTCTATTACATATTGGGTTTATGGAACGGTATCTGAGCTAATTTGAAACCCTTGTTTTATGCATCACCCCACCTCTCCTTTCCCGTTAAGCAGCCATAGTGTGTTTTCTAAACGTGTGACTCTATTCTGTTTTGTAATTCAGTTCAAGTGTAGCGGTTCTTCCATTCCCTCTATAAGTGATATCTTATGATAAGTGTCTTTTTCTGTGTGACTTATTTCACTTAGAATTGTCGTAGCTAAATCCACTCATCATGCTGCTACTAGCCTTATGACGTTGATTTCATGGCTGAGTGATATTCCATTTTACATAAGGACCACAACTTCTTTATCCATTTTTCTCTTTCCTGGGATATTTAAGGTGTAACGAAGTGGAGGTTCTTGTCAACAGAGCAGCCCTAAACTTTGGGGTGCCTGTGTCTTGCTGATTTTTAGTTTTCCCAATTTATACGTCCATGAGTGGAAGTGCCCTATGCTCTGTAAGCTGAGTTTTTTAGATGTTTCAGGACACACCGTACACTTCTCCAGAGTGGCTGTTGGCAATTTACATCCCGCCCATCAGCGTAGCAAGGCTCCCGTTTCTCCTTGGCCTGTCCTGCATTTCTGGTTTTGACACTTTATTCAGCATGGCCCTTTTGACCGATGGGAGGCGAGACTTCTTTGTAGCGCTGATTTGCCTTTCCAGGTTGCTTGGTTGGCCAAAAAGGGCGTATGCGTTTTTTCCTGAATATATTCAGGAAAAAACGCATACGCCCTTTTTGGCCAAGGGCATCATTGTGGAGGTTTTGCCTCTTTTCCTGTGCTTTGAAGGCGATTCGAATCTACCTCCTGAAATCTGTTTCCTGCAATTCTGCCTTGCATTCAAATCCTCTTCGTTGCCTTCCCTCGATATATTTGTGGACGAGAGTTATCATTTATAACTCTGCAGGTTTGTGAATTGCAGTGCCCCTGAGTTCCATTTTTCAACTCGCTTTCTTGGGAGCTGGCCGCAAAGGCGCAGGATTGCTTCAGGCCCTATTCTGGTTCCGGGCGCAGGCTGAGCCTGTGGTTAATTCTTCTTCCTGATGGGAAAATACAGTGGCCTGTGCCTGTCCCAACACCTAGAGCCAGTCTCTCATTGGTTCCCCCTCTTCCCGTTCATCCTCAGGACAAATTGCAACGTGTACGGAACAGGAGGTTAAAGGTGTTGATTCTCCAAGGAGGGAGATTGCTAGTAAAGCGGCTGGAATGGCGAACCCGAGCACAAGGAAATGAGAAATGAGGAGCATTTTAGAAACCTTTCCCGATCACACAGTGTACCATCTTCTGGGTTTCTCATGCATGTTTTCGATGTAGGAAGATGCCCTTGAACCTGGAGATTTCGGACCCATGGGATGGGTACCACGCAGTATTCCTTTAAAGGGTCTGCGTTTGCTCCCCCAACCTCACCAAACCTCTCAGCCCCAAGAGTGTCCACCCTTATGTCTCAATCAGCTGTGGGTCTAGATATGGTCAATCCAGGTGGCATCACAGCCCCTGAACGAATTTGGTAAGAATTTCTCTCTCTTTCACTGTCTTTGTTTCACGGGTTTTTAAAAGTAATTGATTTTTATAATGGGGTTTAGCTGCTTTTCACTACTGTGTTTATGCCGCTTTACACCCACTGACTCACTTACAGAGAGATATCAATACATAGGTTTTAAGATTCTTACTAGTCAGATATATTCTTGGGCGGTGAATAGGGGGTCTTCAGTCCAGTTCACTGAGCAAGGAGTAGGTCTTGTCTATTACATATTGGGTTTATGGAACGGTATCTGAGCTAATTTGAAACCCTTGTTTTATGCATCACCCCACCTCTCCTTTCCCGTTAAGCAGCCATAGTGTGTTTTCTAAACGTGTGACTCTGTTCTGTTTTGTAATTCAGTTCAAGTGTAGCGGTTTTTCCATTCCCTCTAAAAGTGATATCTTCTGATAAGTGTCTTTTTCTGTGTGACTTATTTCACTTAGAATCGTCGTACCTAAATCCACTCATCATGCTGCTACTGGCCTTATGAAGTTGATTTCATGGCTGAGTGATATTCCATTGTACATAAGGACCACAACTTCTTTATCCATTTTTCTCTTTCCTGGGATATTTAAGGTGTAACGAAGTGGAGGTTCTTGTCAACAGAGCAGCCCTAAAGTTTGGGATGCCTGTGTCTTGCTGATTTTTAGTTTTCCCAATTTATACGCCCATGAGTGGAAGTGCCCTATGCTCTGTAAGCTGAGTTTTTTAGATGTTTCAGGACATACCTTACACTTCTCGAGAGTGGCTGTTGGCAATTTACATCCCGCCCATCAGCGTAGCAAGGCTCCCGTTTCTCCATGGCCTGTCCTGCATTTCTGGTTTTGACACTTTATTCAGCATGGCCCTTTTGACCGATGGGAAGCGAGACTTCTTTGTAGCGCTGATTTGCCTTTCCAGGTTGCTTGGTTGGCCAAAAAGGGCGTATGCGTTTTTTCCTGAATATATTCAGGAACAAACGCATACGCCCTTTTTGGCCAAGGGCATCATTGTCGAGGTTTCGCCGCTTTTCCTGTGCTTTAAAGGCGATTCGAATCTACCTCCTGAAATCTGTTTCCTGCAATTCTGCCTTGCTTTCAAATCCTCTTCGTTGCCTTCCCTCGATATATTTGTGGACGAGAGTTATCATTTATAACTCTGCAGGTTTGTGAATTGCAGTGCCCCTGAGCTCCATTTTTCAACTCGCTTTCTTGGGAGCTGGCCGCAAAAGCGCAGGATTGCTTCAGGCCCTATTCTGGTTCCGGGCGCAGGCTGAGCCTGTGGTTAATTCTTCTTCCTGATGGAAAAATAGAGTGAGCTGTGCCTGTCCCAACACCTAGAGCTAGTCTCTCATTGGTTCCCCCTCTTCCCGTTCATCCTCAGGACAAATTGCAACCTGTACGGAACAGGAGGTTAAAGGTGCTGATTCTCCAAGGAGGGAGATTGCTAGTAAAGCGGCTGGAATGGCGAACCCGAGCACAAGGAGATGAGAAATGAGGAGCGTTTTAGAAACCTTTCCCGATCACACGGTGTACCATCTTCTGGGTTTCTCATGCATGTTTTCGATGTAGGAAGATACCCTTGAAGCTGGAGATTTGGGACCCATGGGATGGGTACCACGCAGTATTCCTTTAAAGGGTCTGCGTTTGCTCCCCCAACCTCACCAAACCTCTCAGCCCCAAGAGGGTCCATCCTTATGTCTCAATGAGCTGTGGGTCTAGATATGGTCAATCCAGGTGGCATCACAGCCCCTGAACGAATTTTGTAAGAATTTCTCTCTCTTTCACGGTCTTTGTTCACGGGTATTTTAAAGTATTTGATTTTTATAACGGGGTTTAGATGCTTTTCACTGCTCTGTTTCTGCCACTTTACACCCACTTGACTCACTTACAGAGAGATATCAATACATAGGTTTTAACATTCTTACTAGTCAGATATATTCTTGGGCGGTGAATAGGGGGTGTTGAGTCCAGTTCACTGAGCAAGGAGTAGGTCTTGTCTATTACATATTGGGTTTATAGAACGGTATCTGAGCTAATTTGAAACCCTTGTTTTATGCATCACCCCACCTCTCCTTTCCCGTTAAGCAGCCATAGTGTGTTTTCTAAACGTGTGACTCTATTTTGTTTTGTAATTCAGTTCAAGTGTAGCGGTTTTTCCATTCCCTCTATAAGTGATATCTTATGATAAGTGTCTTTTTCTGTGTGACTTATTTCTCTTAGTATCGTCGTAGCTAAATCCACTCATCATGCTGCTACTAGCCTTATGACGTTGATATCATGGCTGAGTGATATTCCATTGTACATAAGGACCACAACTTCTTTATCCATTTTTCTCTTTCCTGGGATATTTAAGGTGTAACGAAGTGGAGGTTCTTGTCAACAGAGCAGCCCTAAACTTTGGGGTGCCCTTGTCTTGCTGATTTTAAGTTTTCCCAATTTATACGTCCATGAGTGGAAGTGCCCTATGCTCTCTAAACTGAGTTTTTTAGATGTTTCAGGACACACCGTACACTTCTCCAGAATGGCTGTTGGCAATTTATATCCCGCCCATCAGCGTAGCAAGGCTCCCGTTTCTCCTTGGCCTGTCCTGCATTTCTGGTTTTGACACTTTATTCAGCATGGCCCTTTTGACCGATGGGAAGCGAGACTTCTTTGTAGCGCTGATTTGCCTTTCCAGGTTGCTTGGTTGGCCAAAAAGGGCATATGCGTTTTTTCCTGAATATATTCAGGAAAAAACGCATACGCCCTTTTTGGCCAAGGGCATCATTGTGGAGGTTTTGCCTCTTTTCCTGTGCTTTGAAGGCGATTCGAATCTACCTCCTGAAATCTGTTTCCTGCAATTCTGCCTTGCTTTCAAATCCTCTTCGTTGTCTTCCCTCGATATATTTGTGGACGAGAGTTATCATTTATAACTCTGCAGGTTTGTGAATTGCAGTGCCCCTGAGCTCCATTTTTCAACTCGCTTTCTTGGGAGCTGGCCGCAAAAGCGCAGGATTGCTTCAGGCCCTATTCTGGTTCCGGGCGCAGGCTGAGCCTGTGGTTAATTCTTCTTCCTGATGGGAAAATACAGTGGCCTGTGCCTGTCCCAACACCTAGAGCCAGTCTCTCATTGGTTCCCCCTCTTCCCGTTCATCCTCAGGACAAATTGCAACGTGTACGGAACAGGAGGTTAAACGTGTTGATTCTCCAAGGAGGGAGATTGCTAGTAAAGCGGGTGGAATGGCGAACACGAGCACAAGGAGATGAGAAATGAGGAGCGTTTTAGAAACCTTTCCCGATCACACGGTGTACCATCTTCTGGGTTTCTCATGCATGTTTTCGATGTAGGAAGATGCCCTTGAACCTGGAGATTTGGGACCCATGGGATGGGTACCACGCAGTATTCCTTTAAAGGGTCTGCGTTTGCTCCCCCAACCTCACCAAACCTCTCAGCCCCAAGAGGGTCCATCCTTATGTCTCAATCAGCTGTGGGTCTAGATATGGTCAATCCAGGTGGCATCACAGCCCCTGAACGAATTTTGTAAGAATTTCTCTCTCTTTCACGGTCTTTGTTCACGGGTATTTTATAGTATTTGATTTTTATAATGGGGTTTAGCTGCTTTTCACTGCTGTGTTTCTGCCGCTTTACACCCACTTGACTCACTTACAGAGAGATATCAATACATAGGTTTTAAGATTCTTACTAGTCAGATATATTCTTGGGCGGTGAATAGGGGGTGTTGAGTCCAGTTCACTGAGCAAGGAGTAGGTCTTGTCTATTACATATTGGGTTTATGGAACGGTATCTGAGCTAATTTCAAACCCTTGTTTTATGCATCACCCCACCTCTCCTTTCCCGTTAAGCAGCCATAGTGTGTGTTCTAAACGTGTGACTCTGTTCTGTTTTGTAATTCAGTTCAAGTGTAGCGGTTTTTCCATTCCCTCTATAAGTGATATCTTATGATAAGTGTCTTTTTCTGTGTGACTTATTGCACTTAGAATCCTCGTAGCTCAATCCACTCATCATGCTGCTACTAGCCTTATGAGGTTGATTTCATGGCTGAGTGATATTCCATTGTACATAAGGACCACAACTTCTTTATCCATTTTTCTCTTTCCTGGGATATTTAAGGTGTAACGAAGTGGAGGTTCTTGTCAACAGGGCAGCCCTAAACTTTGGGGTGCCTGTGTCTTGCTGATTTTTAGTTTTCCCAATTTATACGCCCATGAGTGGAAGTGCCCTATGCTCTGTAAGCTGAGTTTTTTAGATGTTTCAGGACACACCGTACACTTCTCGAGAGTGGCTGTTGGCAATTTACATCCCGCCCATCAGCGTAGCAAGGCTCCCGTTTCTCCATGGCCTGTCCTGCATTTCTGGTTTTGACACTTTATTCAGCATGGCCCTTTTGACCGATGGGAAGCGAGACTTCTTTGTAGCGCTGATTTGCCTTTCCAGGTTGCTTGGTTGGCCAAAAAGGGCGTATGCGTTTTTTCCTGAATATATTCAGGAACAAACGCATACGCCCTTTTTGGCCAAGGGCATCATTGTCGAGGTTTCGCCGCTTTTCCTGTGCTTTAAAGGCGATTCGAATCTACCTCCTGAAATCTGTTTCCTGCAATTCTGTCTTGCTTTCAAATCCTCTTCGTTGCCTTCCCTCGATATATTTGTGGCCGAGAGTTATCATTTATAACTCTGCAGGTTTGTGAATTGCAGTGCCCCTGAGCTCCATTTTTCAACTCGCTTTCTTGGGAGCTGGCCGCAAAAGCGCAGGATTGCTTCAGGCCCTATTCTGGTTCCGGGCGCAGGCTGAGCCTGTGGTTAATTCTTCTTCCTGATGGAAAAATAGAGTGAGCTGTGCCTGTCCCAACACCTAGAGCTAGTCTCTCATTGGTTCCCCCTCTTCCCGTTCATCCTCAGGACAAATTGCAACCTGTACGGAACAGGAGGTTAAAGGTGCTGATTCTCCAAGGAGGGAGATTGCTAGTAAAGCGGCTGGAATGGCGAACCCGAGCACAAGGAGATGAGAAATGAGGAGCGTTTTAGAAACCTTTCCCGATCACACGGTGTACCATCTTCTGGGTTTCTGATGCATGTTTTCGATGTAGGAAGATACCCTTGAAGCTGGAGATTTGGGACCCATGGGATGGGTACCACGCAGTATTCCTTTAAAGGGTCTGCGTTTGCTCCCCCAACCTCACCAAACCTCTCAGCCCCAAGAGGGTCCATCCTTATGTCTCAATGAGCTGTGGGTCTAGATATGGTCAATCCAGGTGGCATCACAGCCCCTGAACGAATTTTGTAAGAATTTCTCTCTCTTTCACGGTCTTTGTTCACGGGTATTTTAAAGTATTTGATTTTTATAACGGGGTTTAGATGCTTTTCACTGCTCTGTTTCTGCCACTTTACACCCACTTGACTCACTTACAGAGAGATATCAATACATAGGTTTTAACATTCTTACTAGTCAGATATATTCTTGAGCGGTGAATAGGGGGTGTTGAGTCCAGTTCACTGAGCAAGGAGTAGGTCTTGTCTATTACATATTGGGTTTATAGAACGGTATCTGAGCTAATTTGAAACCCTTGTTTTATGCATCACCCCACCTCTCCTTTCCCGTTAAGCAGCCATAGTGTGTTTTCTAAACGTGTGACTCTATTTTGTTTTGTAATTCAGTTCAAGTGTAGCGGTTTTTCCATTCCCTCTATAAGTGATATCTTATGATAAGTGTCTTTTTCTGTGTGACTTATTTCACTTAGAATCGTCGTAGCTAAATCCACTCATCATGCTGCTACTAGCCTTATGACGTTGATTTCATGGCTGAGTGATATTCCATTGTACATAAGGACCACAACTTCTTTATCCATTTTTCTCTTTCCTGGGATATTTAAGGTGTAACGAAGTGGAGGTTCTTGTCAACAGAGCAGCCCTAAACTTTGGGGTGCCCTTCTCTTGCTGATTTTAAGTTTTCCCAATTTATACGTCCATGAGTGGAAGTGCCCTATGCTCTCTAAACTGAGTTTTTTAGATGTTTCAGGACACACCGTACACTTCTCCAGAATGGCTGTTGGCAATTTATATCCCGCCCATCAGCGTAGCAAGGCTCCCGTTTCTCCTTGGCCTGTCCTGCATTTCTGGTTTTGACACTTTATTCAGCATGGCCCTTTTGACCGATGGGAAGCGAGACTTCTTTGTAGCGCTGATTTGCCTTTCCAGGTTGCTTGGTTGGCCAAAAAGGGCGTATGCGTTTTTTCCTGAATATATTCAGGAAAAAACGCATACGCCCTTTTTGGCCAAGGGCATCATTGTGGAGGTTTTGCCTCTTTTCCTGTGCTTTGAAGGCGATTCGAATCTACCTCCTGAAATCTGTTTCCTGCAATTCTGCCTTGCTTTCAAATCCTCTTCGTTGTCTTCCCTCGATATATTTGTGGACGAGAGTTATCATTTATAACTCTGCAGGTTTGTGAATTGCAGTGCCCCTGAGCTCCATTTTTCAACTCGCTTTCTTGGGAGCTGGCCGCAAAAGCGCAGGATTGCTTCAGGCCCTATTCTGGTTCCGGGCGCAGGCTGAGCCTGTGGTTAATTCTTCTTCCTGATGGGAAAATAGAGTGGCCTGTGCCTGTCCCAACACCTAGAGCCAGTCTCTCATTGGTTCCCCCTCTTCCCGTTCATCCTCAGGACAAATTGCAACGTGTACGGAACAGGAGGTTAAACGTGTTGATTCTCCAAGGAGGGAGATTGCTAGTAAAGCGGGTGGAATGGCGAACACGAGCACAAGGAGATGAGAAATGAGGAGCGTTTTAGAAACCTTTCCCGATCACACGGTGTACCATCTTCTGGGTTTCTCATGCATGTTTTCGATGTAGGAAGATGCCCTTGAACCTGGAGATTTGGGACCCATGGGATGGGTACCACGCAGTATTCCTTTAAAGGGTCTGCGTTTGCTCCCCCAACCTCACCAAACCTCTCAGCCCCAAGAGGGTCCATCCTTATGTCTCAATCAGCTGTGGGTCTAGATATGGTCAATCCAGGTGGCATCACAGCCCCTGAACGAATTTTGTAAGAATTTCTCTCTCTTTCATTGTCTTTGTTTCACGGGTTTTTTAAAGTAAGTGATTTTTATAATGGGGTTTAGCTCCTTTTCACTGCTGTGTTTCTGCCGCTTTACACCCACTTGATTCACTTACAGAGAGATATCAATTCATAGGTTTTAACATTCTTATTAGTCAGATATATTCTTGGATGGTGAATAGGGGGTGTTGAGTCCAGTTCAC
Organism: Balaenoptera acutorostrata; assembly: GCF_949987535.1. Classification (NCBI taxonomy): domain Eukaryota; kingdom Metazoa; phylum Chordata; class Mammalia; order Artiodactyla; family Balaenopteridae; genus Balaenoptera; species Balaenoptera acutorostrata. Next base: position 86,997,037 of record NC_080070.1, on the reverse strand, counting down.
TGAGCAAGGAGTAGGTCTTGTCTATTACATATTGGGTTTATGGAACGGTATCTGAGCTAATTTGAAACCCTTGTTTTATGCATCACCCCACCTCTCCTTTCCCGTTAAGCAGCCATAGTGTGTTTTCTAAACGTGTGACTCTATTCTGTTTTGTAAGTCAGTTCAAGTGTAGCGGTTTTTCCATTCCCTCTATAAGTGATATCTTCTGATAAGTGTCTTTTTCTGTGTGCCTTATTTCACTTAGAATCGTCGTAGCTAAATCCACTCATCATGCTGCTACTAGCCTTATGACGTTGATTTCATGGCTGAGTGATATTCCATTGTACATAAGGACCACAACTTCTTTATCCATTTTTCTCTTTCCTGGGATATTTAAGGTGAAACGAAGTGGAGGCTCTTGTCAACAGGGCAGCCCTAAACTTTGGGATGCCTGTGTCTTGCTGATTTTTAGTTTTCCCAATTTATACGCCCATGTGTGGAAGTGCCCTATGCTCTGTAAGCTGAGTTTTTTAGATGTTTCAGGACACACCGTACACTTCTCCAGAGTGGCTGTTGGCAATTTACATCCCGCCCATCAGCGTAGCAAGGCTCCCGTTTCTCCATAGCCTGTCCTGCATTTCTGGTTTTGACACTTTATTCAGCATGGCCCATTTGACCGATGGGAAGCGAGACTTCGTTGTAGCGCTGATTTGCCTTTCCAGGTTGCTTGGTTGGCCAAAAAGGGCGTATGCGTTTTTTAATAAATATATTCAGGAAAAAACGCATACGCCCTTTTTGGCCAAGGGCATCATTGTCGAGGTTTCGCCGCTTTTCCTGTGCTTTAAAGGCGATTCGAATCTACCTCCTGAAATCTGTTTCCTGCAATTCTGCCTTGCTTTCAAATCCTCTTCGTTGCCTTCCCTCAAAATATTTGTGGCCGAGAGTTATCATTTTTACCTCTGCAGGTTTGTGAATTGCAGTGCCCCTGAGCTCCATTTTTCAACTCGCTTTCTTGGGAGGTGGCCGCAAAAGCGCAGGATTGCTTCAGGCCCTATTTTGGTTCCGGGCGCGGGCTGAGCCTGTGGTTAATTCTTCTTCCTGATGGGAAAATAGAGTGAGCTGTGCCTGTCCCAACACCTAGAGCTAGTCTCTCATTGGTTCCCCCTCTTCCCGTTCATCCTCAGGACAAATTGCAACCTGTACGGAACAGGAGGTTAAAGGTGCTGATTCTCCAAGGAGGGAGATTGCTAGTAAAGCGGCTGGAATGGCGAACCCGAGCAAAGGAGATGAGAAATGAGGAGCGTTTTAGAAAGCTTTCCCGATCACACGGTGTACCATCTTCTGGGTTTCTGATGCATGTTTTCGATGTAGGAAGATACCCTTGAACCTGGAGATTTGAGACCCATGGGATGGGTACCACGCAGTATTCCTTTAAAGGGTCTGCGTTTGCTCCCCCAAGCTCACCAAACCTCTCAGCCCCAAGAGGGTCCATTCTTATGTCTCAATCAGCTGTGGGTGTAGATATGGTGAATCCAGGTGGCATCACAGCCCCTGAACGAATTTTGTAAGAATTTCTCTCTCTTTCACGGTCTTTGTTCACGGGTATTTTAAAGTATTTGATTTTTGTAATGGGGTTTAGCTGCTTTTCACTGCTGTGTTTCTGCCGCTTTACACCCACTTGACTCACTTACAGAGAGATATCAATACATAGGTTTTAACATTCTTACTAGTCAGATATATTCTTGGGCGGTGAATAGGGGGTGTTGAGTCCAGTTCACTGAGCAAGGAGTAGGTCTTGTCTATTACATATTGGGTTTATGGAACGGTATCTGAGCTAATTTGAAACCCTTGTTTTATGCATCACCCCACCTCTCCTTTCCCGTTAAGCAGCCATAGTGTGTTTTCTAAACGTGTGACTCTATTCTGTTTTGTAATTCAGTTCAAGTGTAGCGGTTTTTACATTCCCTCTATAAGTGATATCTTATGATAAGTGTCTTTTTCTGTGTGCCTTATTTCACTTAGAATCGTCGTAGCTAAATCCACTCATCATGCTGCTACTAGCCTTATGACGTTGATTTCATGGCTGAGTGATATTCCATTGTACATAAGGACCACAACTTCTTTATCCATTTTTCTCTTTCCTGGGATATTTAAGGTGTAACGAAGTGGAGGTTCTTGTCAACAGGGCAGCCCTAAACTTTGGGGTGCCTGTGTCTTGCTGATTTTTAGTTTTCCCAATTTATACGCCCATGAGTGGAAGTGCCCTATGCTCTCTAAACTGAGTTTTTTAGATGTTTCAGGACACACCGTACACTTCTCCAGAGTGGCTGTTGGCAATTTACATCCCGCACATCAGCGTAGCAAGGCTCCTGTTTCTCCTTGGCCTGTCCTACATTTCTGGTTTTGACACTTTATTCAGCATGGCCCTTTTGACCGATGGGAAGCGAGACTTCTTTGTAGCGCTGATTTGCCTTTCCAGGTTGCTTGGTTGGCCAAAAAGGGCGTATGCGTTTTTTCCTGAATATATTCAGGAAAAAACGCATACGCCCTTTTTGGCCAAGGGCATCATTGTGGAGGTTTTGCCTCTTTTCCTGTGCTTTGAAGGCGATTCGAATCTACCTCCTGAAATCTGTTTCCTGCAATTCTGCCTTGCTTTCAAATCCTCTTCGTTGCCTTCCCTCAAAATATTTGTGGCCGAGAGTTATCATTTTTAACTCTGCATGTTTGTGAATTGCAGTGCCCCTGAGCTCCATTTTTCAACTCGCTTTCTTGGGAGCTGGCCGCAAAAGCGCAGGATTGCTTCAGGCCCTATTCTGGTTCCGGGCGCAGGCTGAGCCTGTGGTTAATTCTTCTTCCTGATGGGAAAATAGAGTGAGCTGTGCATGTCCCAACACCTAGAGCTAGTCTCTCATTGGTTCCCCCTCTTCCCGTTCATCCTCAGGACAAATTGCAACCTGTACGGAACAGGAGGTTAAAGGTGCTGATTCTCCAAGGAGGGAGATTGCTAGTAAAGCGGCTGGAATGGCGAACCCGAGCACAAGGAGACGAGAAATGAGGTGCGTTTTAGAAACGTTTCCCGATCACACGGTGTACCATCTTCTGGGTTTCTCATGCATGTTTTCGATGTAGGAAGATGCCCTTGAACCTGGAGATTTGGGACCCATGGGATGGGTACCACGCAGTATTCCTTTAAAGGGTCTGCGTTTGCTCCCCCAACCTCACCAAACCTCTCAGCCCCTGAGTGTCCACCGTTATGTCTCAATCACCTGTGGGTCTAGGTATGGTCAATCCAGGTGGCATCACAGCCCCTGAACGAATTTTGTAAGAATTTCTCTCTCTTTCACTGTCTTTGTTTCACGGGTTTTTTAAAGTAATTGATTTTTTTTTAAATATAAGCAAATTTTTTTTTAAGATTTCTTTAGTGATTGATTGATTGATTGATTGCTATGTTGGGTCTTCGTTTCTGTGCTAGGGATTTCTCCAGTTGTGGCAAGTGGGGGCCACTCTTCATCGCGGTGCGTGGGCCTCTCACTATTGTGGCCTCTCTTGTTGCGGAGCACAGGCTCCAGACGCGCAGGCTCAGTAGTTGTGGCTCACGGGCCTAGTTGCTCAACGGCATGTGGGATCTTCCCAGACCAGTGCTCGAACCCGTGTTTCCTGCATTAGCAGGCAGATTCTCAACCACTGCGCAACCAGGGAAGCCCAGTAATTGATTTTTATAATGGGGTTTAGCTGCTTTTCACTGCTGTGTTTATGCCGCTTTACATCCACATGTCTCACTTACAGAGAGATATCAATACATAGGTTTTAAGATTCTTACTAGTCAGATATATTCTACGGCGGTGAATAGGGGATGTTGAGTCCAGTTCACTGAGCAAGGAGTAGGTCTTGTCTATTACATATTGGGTTTATGGAACGGTATCTGAGCTAATTTCAAACCCTTGTTTTATGCATCACCCCACCTCTCCTTTCCCGTTAAGCAGCCATAGTGTGTGTTCTAAACGTGTGACTCTGTTCTGTTTTGTAATTCAGTTCAAGTGTAGCGGTTTTTACATTCCCTCTATAAGTGATATCTTAGGATCAGTGTCTTTTTCTGTGTGACTTATTTCACTTAGAATCGTCGTACCTAAATCCACTCATCATGCTGCTACTAGCCTTATGACGTTGATTTCATGGCTGAGTGATATTCCTTTGTACATAAGGACCACAACTTCTTTATGCATTTTTCTCTTTCCTGGGATATTTAAGGTGTAAGGAAGTGGAGGTTCTTGTCAACAGAGCAGCCCTAAACTTTGGGGTGCCTGTGTCTTGCTGATTTTTAGTTTTCCCAATTTATACGCCCATGAGTGGAAGTGCCCTAAGCTCTCTAAGCTGAGTTTTTTAGATGTTTCAGGACACACCGTACACTTCTCAAGAGTGGCTGTTGGAAATTTACATCCCGCTCATCAGCGTAGCAAGGATCCCATTTCTCCATGGCCTGTCCTCTATTTCTGGTTTCGACACTTTATTCAGCATGGCCCTTTTGACCGATGGGAAGCGAGACTTCTTTGTAGCGCTGATTTTCCTTTCCAGGTTGCTTGGTTGGCCAAAAAGGGCGTATGCGTTTTTTCCTGAATATATTCAGGAAAAAACGCATACGCCCTTTTTGGCCAAGGGCATCATTGTCGAGGATTTGCCGCTTTTCCTGTGCTTTAAGGGCGATTCGAATCTACCTCCTGAAATCTGTTTCCTGCAATTCTGCCTTGTTTTCAAATCCTCTTCGTTGCCTTCCCTCAAAATATTTGTGGCCGAGAGTTATCATTTTTAACTCTGCAGGTTTGTGAATTGCAGTGCCCCTGAGCTCCATTTTTCAACTCGCTTTCTTGGGAGCTGGCCGCAAAAGCGCAGGATTGCTTCAGGCCCTATTCTGGTTCCGGGCGCAGGCTGAGCCTGTGGTTAATTCTTCTTCCTGATGGGAAAATAGAGTGAGCTGTGCCTGTCCCAACACCTAGAGCTAGTCTCTCATTGGTTCCCCCTCTTCCCGTTCATCGTCAGGACAAATTGCAACCTGTTCGGAACAGGAGGTTAGAGGTGCTGATTCTCCAAGGAGGGAGATTGCTAGTAAAGCGGCTGGAATGGTGAACCCGAGCACAAGGAGATGAGAAATGAGGAGCGTTTTAGAAACGTTTCCCGATCACACGGTGTACCATCTTCTGGGTTTCTCATGCATGTTTTCGATGTAGGAAGATGCCCTTGAACCTGGAGATTTGGGACCCCTGGGATGGGTACCACGCAGTATTCCTTTAAAGGGTCTGCGTTTGCTCCCCCAACCTCACCAAACCTCTCAGCCCCAAGAGGGTCCATCCTTATGTCTCAATCAGCTGTGGGTGTAGATATGGTCAATCCAGGTGGCATCACAGCCCCTGAACGAATTTGGTAAGAATTTCTCTCTCTTTCACGGTCTTTGTTCACGGGTATTTTAAAGTATTTGATTTTTATAATGGGGTTTAGCTGCTTTTCACTGCTGTGTTTCTGCCGCTTTACACCCACTTGACTCACTTACAGAGAGATATAAATACATAGGTTTTAACATTCTTACTAGTCAGATATATTCTTGGGCGGTGAATAGGGGGTGTTGAGTCCAGTTCACTGAGCAAGGAGTAGGTCTTGTCTATTACATATTGGGTTTATGGTACGGTATCTGAGCTAATTTGAAACCCTTGTTTTATGCATCACCCCACCTCTCCTTTCCCGTTAAGCAGCCATAGTGTGTTTTCTAAACGTGTGACTCTGTTCTGTTTTGTAAGTCAGTTCAAGTGTAGCGGTTTTTACATTCCCTCTATAAGTGATATCTTCTGATAAGTGTCTTTTTCTGTGTGACTTATTTCACTTAGAATCGTCGTAGCCAAATCCACTCATCATGCTGCTACTAGCCTTATGACGTTGATTTCATGGCTGAGTGATATTCCATTGTACATAAGGACCACAACTTCTTTATCCATTTTTCTCTTTCCTGGGATATTTAAGGTGAAATGAAGTGGAGGCTCTTGTCAACAGGGCAGCCCTAAACTTTGGGGTGCCTGTGTCTTGCTGATTTTTAGTTTTCCCAATTTATACCCCCATGAGTGGAAGTGCCCTATGCTCTGTAAGCTGAGTTTTTTAGATGTTTCAGGACACACCGTACACTTCTCCAGAGTGGCTGTTGGCAATTTACATCCCGCCCATCAGCGTAGCAAGGCTCCCGTTTCTCCATGGCCTGTCCTGCATTTCTGGTTTTGACACTTTATTCAGCATGGCCCTTTTGACCGATGGGAAGCGAGACTTCTTTGTAGCGCTGATTTGCCTTTCCAGGTTGCTTGGTTGGCCAAAAAGGGCGTATGCGTTTTTTCCTGAATATATTCAGGAAAAAACGCATACGCCCTTTTTGGCCAAGGGCATCATTGTCGAGGTTTTGCCGCTTTTCCTGTGCTTTAAAGGCGATTCGAATCTACCTCCTGAAATCTGTTTCCTGCAATTCTGCCTTGCTTTCAAATCCTCTTCGTTGCCTTCCCTCAAAATATTTGTGGCCGAGAGTTATCATTTTTAACTCTGCAGGTTTGTGAATTGCAGTGCCCCTGAGCTCCATTTTTCAACTCGCTTTCTTGGGAGCTGGCCGCAAAAGCGCAGGATTGCTTCAGGCCCTATTCTGGTTCCGGGCGCAGGCTGAGCCTGTGGTTAATTCTTCTTCCTGATGGGAAAATAGAGTGAGCTGTGCCTGTCCCAACACCTAGAGCTAGTCTCTCATTGGTTCCCCCTCTTCCCGTTCATCCTCAGGACAAATTGCAACCTGTACGGAACAGGAGGTTAAAGGTGCTGATTCTCCAAGGAGGGAGATTGCTAGTAAAGCGGCTGGAATGGCGAACCCGAGCACAGGAGATGAGAAATGAGGTGCGTTTTAGAAACGTTTCCCGATCACACGGTGTACCATCTTCTGGGTTTCTCATGCGTGTTTTCGATGTAGGAAGATGCCCTTGAACGTGGAGATTTGGGACCCCTGGGATGGGTACCACGCAGTATTCCTTTAAAGGGTCTGCGTTTGCTCCCCCAACCTCACCAAACCTCTCAGCCCCTGAGTGTCCACCGTTATGTCTCAATCACCTGTGGGTCTAGGTATGGTCAATCCAGGTGGCATCACAGCCCCTGAACGAATTTTGTAAGAATTTCTCTCTCTTTCACTGTCTTTGTTTCACGGGTTTTTTAAAGTAATTGATTTTTTTTTAAATAGAAGAAAATTTTTTTTTTAAGATTTCTTTAGTGATTGATTGATTGATTGATTGCTATGTTGGGTCTTCGTTTCTGTGCTAGGGCTTTCTCCAGTTGTGGCAAGTGGGGGCCACTGTTCATCGCGGTGCGCGTTCCTCTCACTATTGTGGCCTCTCTTGTTGCGGAGCACAGGCTCCAGACGCGCAGGCTCAGTAGTTGTGGCTCACGGGCCTAGTTGCTCCACGGCATGTGGGATCTTCCCAGACCAGTGCTCGAACCCGTGTTTCCTGCATTAGCAGGCAGATTCTCAACCACTGCGCAACCAGGGAAGCCCAGTAATTGATTTTTATAATGGGGTTTAGCTGCTTTTCACTGCTGTGTTTATGCCGCTTTACATCCACATGTCTCCCTTACAGAGAGATATCAATACATAGGCTTTAAGATTCTTACTAGTCAGATATATTCTACGGCGGTGAATAGGGGATGTTGAGTCCAGTTCACTGAGCAAGGAGTAGGTCTTGTCTATTACATATTGGGTTTATGGAACGGTATCTGAGCTAATTTCAAACCCTTGTTTTATGCATCACCCCACCTCTCCTTTCCCGTTAAGCAGCCATAGTGTGTGTTCTAAACGTGTGACTCTGTTCTGTTTTGTAATTCAGTTCAAGTGTAGCGGTTTTTACATTCCCTCTATAAGTGATATCTTAGGATCAGTGTCTTTTTCTGTGTGACTTATTTCACTTAGAATCGTCGTACCTAAATCCACTCATCATGCTGCTACTAGCCTTATGACGTTGATTTCATGGCTGAGTGATATTCCTTTGTACATAAGGACCACAACTTCTTTATGCATTTTTCTCTTTCCTGGGATATTTAAGGTGTAAGGAAGTGGAGGTTCTTGTCAACAGAGCAGCCCTAAACTTTGGGGTGCCTGTGTCTTGCTGATTTTTAGTTTTCCCAATTTATACGCCCATGAGTGGAAGTGCCCTAAGCTCTCTAAGCTGAGTTTTTTAGATGTTTCAGGACACACCGTACACTTCTCCAGAGTGGCTGTTGGCAATTTACATCCCGCTCATCAGCGTAGCAAGGATCCCATTTCTCCATGGCCTGTCCTCTATTTCTGGTTTTGACACTTTATTCAGCATGGCCCTTTTGACCGATGGGAAGCGAGACTTCTTTGTAGCGCTGATTTGCCTTTCCAGGTTGCTTGGTTGGCCAAAAAGGGCGTATGCGTTTTTTCCTGAATATATTCAGGAAAAAACGCATACGCCCTTTTTGGCCAAGGGCCTCATTGTCGAGGTTTCGCCGCTTTTCCTGTGCTTTAAAGGCGATTCGAATCTACCTCCTGAAATCTGTTTCCTGCAGTTCTGCCTTGCTTTCAAATCCTCTTCGTTGCCTTCCCTCAAAATATTTGTGGCCGAGAGTTATCCTTTATAACTCTGCAGGTTTGTGAATTGCAGTGCCCCTGAGCTCCATTTTTCAACTCGCTTTCTTGGGAGCTGGCCGCAAAAGCGCAGGATTGCTTCAGGCCCTATTCTGGTTCCGGGCGCAGGCTGAGCCTGTGGTTAATTCTTCTTCCTGATGGGAAAATAGAGTGAGCTGTGCCTGTCCCAACACCTAGAGCTAGTCTCTCATTGGTTCCCCCTCTTCCCGTTCATCCTCAGGACAAATTGCAACCTGTACGGAATAGGAGTTTAGAGGTGCTGATTCTCCAAGGAGGGAGATTGCTAGTAAAGCGGCTGGAATGGCGAACCCGAGCACAAGGAGATGAGAAATGAAGAGCGTTTTAGAAACGTTTCCCGATCACACGGTGTACCATCTTCTGGGTTTCTCATGCATGTTTTCGATGTAGGAAGATGCCCTTGAACCTCGAGATTTGGGACCCCTGGGATGGGTACCACGCAGTATTTCTTTAAAGGGTCTGCGTTTTCTCTCCCAACCTCACCAAACCTCTCAGCCCCTGAGTGTCCACCCTTATGTCTGAATCAGCTGTGGGTCTAGATATGGTCAATCCAGGTGGCATCACAGCCCCTGAACGAATTTTGTAAGAATTTCTCTCTCTTTCACTGTCTTTGTTTCACGGGTTTTTTAAAGTAAGTGATTTTTATAATGGGGTTTAGCTCCTTTTCACTGATGTGTTTCTGCCGCTTTACACCCACTTGACTCACTTACAGAGAGAGAACAATTCATAGGTTTTAACATTCTTATTAATCAGATATATTCTTGGGTGGTGAATATTGGGTGTTGAGTCCAGTTCACTGAGCAAGGAGTAGGTCTTGTCTATTACATATTGGGTTTATGGAACGGTATCTGAGCTAATTTGAAACCCTTGTTTTATGCATCACCCCACCTCTCCTTTCCCGTTAAGCAGCCATAGTGTGTTTTCTAAACGTGTGACTCTATTCTGTTTTGTAATTCAGTTCAAGTGTAGCGGTTTTTCCATTCCCTCTATAAGTGATATCTTATGATAAGTGTCTTTTTCTGTGTGCCTTATTTCACTTAGAATCGTCGTAGCTAAATCCACTCATCATGCTGCTACTAGCCTTATGACGTTGATTTCATGGCTGAGTGATATTCCATTGTACATAAGGACCATAACTTCTTTATCCATTTTTCTCTTTCCTGGGATATTTAAGGTGAAATGAAGTGGAGGCTCTTCTCAACAGGGCAGCCCTAAACTTTGGGGTGCCTGTGTCTTGCTGATTTTTAGTTTTCCCAATTTATACGCCCATGAGTGGAAGTGCCCTATGCTCTGTAAGCTGAGATTTTTAGATGTTTCAGGACACACCGTACACTTCTCCAGAGTGGCTCTTGGCAATTTACATCCCGCCCATCAGCGTAGCAAGGCTCCCGTTTCTCCATGGCCTGTCCTGCATTTCTGGTTTTGACACTTTATTCAGCATGGCCCTTTTGACCGATGGGAAGCGAGACTTCTTTGTAGCGCTGATTTGCCTTTCCAGGTTGCTTGGTTGGCCAAAAAGGGCGTATGCGTTTTTTCCTGAATATATTTAGGAAAAAACGCATACGCCCTTTTTGGCCAAGGGCATCATTGTCGAGGTTTTGCCGCTTTTCCTGTGCTTTAAAGGCGATTCGAATCTACCTCCTGAAATCTGTTTCCTGCAATTCTGCCTTGCTTTCAAATCCTCTTCGTTGCCTTCCCTCAAAATATTTGTGGCCGAGAGTTATCATTTTTAACTCTGCATGTTTGTGAATTGCAGTGCCCCTGAGCTCCATTTTTCAACTCGCTTTCTTGGGAGCTGGCCGCAAAAGCGCAGGATTGCTTCAGGCCCTAATCTGGTTCCGGGCGCAGGCTGAGCCTGTGGTTAATTCTTCTTCCTGATGGGAAAATAGAGTGAGCTGTGCCTGTCCCAACACCTAGAGCTAGTCTCTCATTGGTTCCCCCTCTTCCCGTTCATCCTCAGGACAAATTGCAACCTGTACGGAACAGGAGGTTAAAGGTGCTGATTCTCCAAGGAGGGAGATTGCTAGTAAAGCGGATGGAATGGCGAACCCGAGCACAAGGAGACGAGAAATGAGGTGCGTTTTAGAAACGTTTCCCGATCACACGGTGTACCATCTTCTGGGTTTCTCATGCATGTTTTCGATGTAGGAAGATGCCCTTGAACCTGGAGATTTGGGACCCATGGGATGGGTACCACGCAGTATTCCTTTAAAGGGTCTGCGTTTGCTCCCCCAACCTCACCAAACCTCTCAGCCCCTGAGTGTCCACCGTTATGTCTCAATCACCTGTGGGTCTAGGTATGGTCAATCCAGGTGGCATCACAGCCCCTGAACGAATTTTGTAAGAATTTCTCTCTCTTTCACTGTCTTTGTTTCACGGGTTTTTTAAAGTAATTGATTTTTTTTTTAAATATAAGCAAATTTTTTTTTTAAGATTTCTTTAGTGATTGATTGATTGATTGATTGCTATGTTGGGTCTTCGTTTCTGTGCTAGGGCTTTCTCCAGTTGTGGCAAGTGGGGGCCACTCTTCATCGCGGTGCGTGGGCCTCTCACTATTGTGGCCTCTCTTGTGGCGGAGCACAGGCTCCAGACGCGCAGGCTCAGTAGTTGTGGCTCACGGGCCTAGTTGCTCCACGGCATGTGGGATCTTCCCAGACCAGGGCTCGAACCCGTGTTTCCTGCATTAGCAGGGAGATTCTCAACCACTGCGCAACCAGGGAAGCCCAGTAATTGACTTTTATAATGGGGTTTAGCTGCTTTTCACTGCTATGTTTATGCCGCTTTACATCCACATGTCTCACTTACAGAGAGATATCAATTCATAGGTTTTAACATTCTTATTAGTCAGATATATTCTTGGGTGGTGAATAGGGGGTGTTGAGTCCAGTTCACTGAGCAAGGAGTAGGTCTTGTCTATTACATATTGGGTTTATGGAACGGTATCTGAGCTAATTTGATACCCTTGTTTTATGCATCACCCCACCTCTCCTTTCCTGTTAAGCAGCCATAGTGTGTTTTCTAAACGTGTGACTCTATTCTGTTTTGTAATTCAGTTCAAGTGTAGCGGTTTTTCCATTCCCTCTATAAGTGATATCTTATGATAAGTGTCTTTTTCTGTGTGCCTTATTTCACTTAGAATCGTCGTAGCTAAATGCACTCATCATGCTGCTACTAGCCTTATGACGTTGATTTCATGGCTGAGTGATATTCCATTGTACATAAGGACCACAACTTCTTTATCCATTTTTCTCTTTCCTGGGATATTTAAGGTGAAATGCAGTGGAGGCTCTTGTCAACAGGGCAGCCCTAAACTTTGGGGTGCCTGTGTCTTGCTGATTTTTAGTTTTCCCAATTTATACGCCCATGAGTGGAAGTGCCCTATGCTCTGTAAGCTGAGTTTTTTAGATGTTTCGGGGCACACCGTACACTTCTCCAGAGTGGCTGTTGGCAATTTACATCCCGCCCATCAGCGTAGCAAGGCTCCCGTTTCTCCATGGCCTGTCCTGCATTTCTGGTTTTGACACTTTATTCAGCATGGCCCTTTTGACCGATGGGAAGCGAGACTTCTTTGTAGCGCTGATTTGCCTTTCCAGGTTGCTTGGTTGGCCAAAAAGGGCGTATGCGTTTTTTCCTGAATATATTCAGGAAAAAACGCATACGCCCTTTTTGGCCAAGGGCATCATTGTCGAGGTTTTGCCGCTTTTCCTGTGCTTTAAAGGCGATTCGAATCTACCTCCTGAAATCTGTTTCCTGCAATTCTGCCTTGCTTTCAAATCCTCTTCGTTGCCTTCCCTCAAAATATTTGTGGCCGAGAGTTATCATTTTTAACTCTGCATGTTTGTGAATTGCAGTGCCCCTGAGCTCCATTTTTCAACTCGCTTTCTTGGGAGCTGGCCGCAAAAGCGCAGGATTGCTTCAGGCCCTATTCTGGTTCCGGGCGCAGGCTGAGCCTGTGGTTAATTCTTCTTCCTGATGGGAAAATAGAGTGAGCTGTGCCTGTCCCAACACCTAGAGCTAGTCTCTCATTGGTTCCCCCTCTTCCCGTTCATCCTCAGGACAAATTGCAACCTGTACGGAACAGGAGGTTAAAGGTGCTGATTCTCCAAGGAGGGAGATTGCTAGTAAAGCGGCTGGAATGGCGAACCCGAGCACAAGGAGACGAGAAATGAGGTGCGTTTTAGAAACGTTTCCCGATCACACGGTGTACCATCTTCTGGGTTTCTCATGCATGTTTTCGATGTAGGAAGATGCCCTTGAACCTGGAGATTTGGGACCCATGGGATGGGTACCACGCAGTATTCCTTTAAAGGGTCTGCGTTTGCTCCCCCAACCTCACCAAACCTCTCAGCCCCTGAGTGTCCACCGTTATGTCTCAATCACCTGTGGGTCTAGGTATGGTCAATCCAGGTGGCATCACAGCCCCTGAACGAATTTTGTAAGAATTTCTCTCTCTTTCACTGTCTTTGTTTCACGGGTTTTTTAAAGTAATTGATTTTTTTTTAAATATAAGCAAATTTTTTTTTAAGATTTCTTTAGTGATTGATTGATTGATTGATTGCTATGTTGGGTCTTCGTTTCTGTGCTAGGGCTTTCTCCAGTTGTGGCAAGTGGGGGCCACTCTTCATCGCGGTGCGTGGGCCTCTCACTATTGTGGCCTCTCTTGTTGCGGAGCACAGGCTCCAGACGCGCAGGCTCAGTAGTTGTGGCTCACGGGCCTAGTTGCTCAACGGCATGTGGGATCTTCCCAGACCAGTGCTCGAACCCGTGTTTCCTGCATTAGCAGGCAGATTCTCAACCACTGCGCAACCAGGGAAGCCCAGTAATTGATTTTTATAATGGGGTTTAGCTGCTTTTCACTGCTGTGTTTATGCCGCTTTACATCCACATGTCTCACTTACAGAGAGATATCAATACATAGGTTTTAAGATTCTTACTAGTCAGATATATTCTACGGCGGTGAATAGGGGATGTTGAGTCCAGTTCACTGAGCAAGGAGTAGGTCTTGTCTATTACATATTGGGTTTATGGAACGGTATCTGAGCTAATTTCAAACCCTTGTTTTATGCATCACCCCACCTCTCCTTTCCCGTTAAGCAGCCATAGTGTGTGTTCTAAACGTGTGACTCTGTTCTGTTTTGTAATTCAGTTCAAGTGTAGCGGTTTTTACATTCCCTCTATAAGTGATATCTTAGGATCAGTGTCTTTTTCTGTGTGACTTATTTCACTTAGAATCGTCGTACCTAAATCCACTCATCATGCTGCTACTAGCCTTATGACGTTGATTTCATGGCTGAGTGATATTCCTTTGTACATAAGGACCACAACTTCTTTATGCATTTTTCTCTTTCCTGGGATATTTAAGGTGTAAGGAAGTGGAGGTTCTTGTCAACAGAGCAGCCCTAAACTTTGGGGTGCCTGTGTCTTGCTGATTTTTAGTTTTCCCAATTTATACGCCCATGAGTGGAAGTGCCCTAAGCTCTCTAAGCTGAGTTTTTTAGATGTTTCAGGACACACCGTACACTTCTCCAGAGTGGCTGTTGGAAATTTACATCCCGCTCATCAGCGTAGCAAGGATCCCATTTCTCCATGGCCTGTCCTCTATTTCTGGTTTCGACACTTTATTCAGCATGGCCCTTTTGACCGATGGGAAGCGAGACTTCTTTGTAGCGCTGATTTTCCTTTCCAGGTTGCTTGGTTGGCCAAAAAGGGCGTATGCGTTTTTTCCTGAATATATTCAGGAAAAAACGCATACGCCCTTTTTGGCCAAGGGCATCATTGTCGAGGTTTCGCCGCTTTTCCTGTGCTTTAAAGGCGATTCGAATCTACCTCCTGAAATCTGTTTCCTGCAATTCTGCCTTGCTTTCAAATCCTCTTCGTTGCCTTCCCTCAAAATATTTGTGGCCGAGAGTTATCCTTTATAACTCTGCAGGTTTGTGAATTGCAGTGCCCCTGAGCTCCATTTTTCAACTCGCTTTCTTGGGAGCTGGCCGCAAAAGCGCAGGATTGCTTCAGGCCCTATTCTGGTTCCGGGCGCAGGCTGAGCCTGTGGTTAATTCTTCTTCCTGATGGGAAAATAGAGTGAGCTGTGCCTGTCCCAACACCTAGAGCTAGTCTCTCATTGGTTCCCCCTCTTCCCGTTCATCCTCAGGACAAATTGCAACCTGTACGGAATAGGAGTTTAGAGGTGCTGATTCTCCAAGGAGGGAGATTGCTAGTAAAGCGGCTGGAATGGCGAACCCGAGCACAAGGAGATGAGAAATGAAGAGCGTTTTAGAAACGTTTCCCGATCACACGGTGTACCATCTTCTAGGTTTCTCATGCATGTTTTCGATGTAGGAAGATGCCCTTGAACCTCGAGATTTGGGACCCCTGGGATGGGTACCACGCAGTATTTCTTTAAAGGGTCTGCGTTTTCTCTCCCAACCTCACCAAACCTCTCAGCCCCTGAGTGTCCACCCTTATGTCTGAATCAGCTGTGGGTCTAGATATGGTCAATCCAGGTGGCATCACAGCCCCTGAACGAATTTTGTAAGAATTTCTCTCTCTTTCACTGTCTTTGTTTCACGGGTTTTTTAAAGTAAGTGATTTTTATAATGGGGTTTAGCTCCTTTTAACTGATGTGTTTCTGCCGCTTTACACCCACTTGACTCACTTACAGAGAGATAACAATTCATAGGTTTTAACTTTCTTATTAGTCAGATATATTCTTGGGTGGTGAATAGGGGGTGTTGAGTCCAGTTCACTGAGCAAGGAGTAGGTCTTGTCTATTACATATTGGGTTTATGGAACGGTATCTGAGGTAATTTGAAACCCTTGTTTTATGCATCACCCCACCTCTCCTTTCCCGTTAAGCAGCCATAGTGTGTTTTCTAAACGTGTGACTCTATTCTGTTTTGTAATTCAGTTCAAGTGTAGCGGTTTTTCCATTCCCTCTATAAGTGATATCTTATGATAAGTGTCTTTTTCTGTGTGCCTTATTTCACTTAGAATCGTCGTAGCTAAATCCACTCATCATGCTGCTACTAGCCTTATGACGTTGATTTCATGGCTGAGTGATATTCCATTGTACATAAGGACCATAACTTCTTTATCCATTTTTCTCTTTCCTGGGATATTTAAGGTGAAATGAAGTGGAGGCTCTTCTCAACAGGGCAGCCCTAAACTTTGGGGTGCCTGTGTCTTGCTGATTTTTAGTTTTCCCAATTTATACGCCCATGAGTGGAAGTGCCCTATGCTCTGTAAGCTGAGATTTTTAGATGTTTCAGGACACACCGTACACTTCTCCAGAGTGGCTCTTGGCAATTTACATCCCGCCCATCAGCGTAGCAAGGCTCCCGTTTCTCCATGGCCTGTCCTGCATTTCTGGTTTTGACACTTTATTCAGCATGGCCCTTTTGACCGATGGGAAGCGAGACTTCTTTGTAGCGCTGATTTGCCTTTCCAGGTTGCTTGGTTGGCCAAAAAGGGCGTATGCGTTTTTTCCTGAATATATTTAGGAAAAAACGCATACGCCCTTTTTGGCCAAGGGCATCATTGTCGAGGTTTTGCCGCTTTTCCTGTGCTTTAAAGGCGATTCGAATCTACCTCCTGAAATCTGTTTCCTGCAATTCTGCCTTGCTTTCAAATCCTCTTCGTTGCCTTCCCTCAAAATATTTGTGGCCGAGAGTTATCATTTTTAACTCTGCATGTTTGTGAATTGCAGTGCCCCTGAGCTCCATTTTTCAACTCGCTTTCTTGGGAGCTGGCCGCAAAAGCGCAGGATTGCTTCAGGCCCTAATCTGGTTCCGGGCGCAGGCTGAGCCTGTGGTTAATTCTTCTTCCTGATGGGAAAATAGAGTGAGCTGTGCCTGTCCCAACACCTAGAGCTAGTCTCTCATTGGTTCCCCCTCTTCCCTTTCATCCTCAGGACAAATTGCAACCTGTACGGAACAGGAGGTTAAAGGTGCTGATTCTCCAAGGAGGGAGATTGCTAGTAAAGCGGCTGGAATGGCGAACCCGAGCACAAGGAGACGAGAAATGAGGTGCGTTTTAGAAACGTTTCCCGATCACACGGTGTACCATCTTCTGGGTTTCTCATGCATGTTTTCGATGTAGGAAGATGCCCTTGAACCTGGAGATTTGGGACCCATGGGATGGGTACCACGCAGTATTCCTTTAAAGGGTCTGCGTTTGCTCCCCCAACCTCACCAAACCTCTCAGCCCCTGAGTGTCCACCGTTATGTCTCAATCACCTGTGGGTCTAGGTATGGTCAATCCAGGTGGCATCACAGCCCCTGAACGAATTTTGTAAGAATTTCTCTCTCTTTCACTGTCTTTGTTTCACGGGTTTTTTAAAGTAATTGATTTTTTTTTTAAATATAAGCAAATTTTTTTTTTAAGATTTCTTTAGTGATTGATTGATTGATTGATTGCTATGTTGGGTCTTCGTTTCTGTGCTAGGGCTTTCTCCAGTTGTGGCAAGTGGGGGCCACTCTTCATCGCGGTGCGCGGGCCTCTCACTATTGTGGCCTCTCTTGTGGCGGAGCACAGGCTCCAGACGCGCAGGCTCAGTAGTTGTGGCTCACGGGCCTAGTTGCTCCACGGCATGTGGGATCTTCCCAGACCAGGGCTCGAACCCGTGTTTCCTGCATTAGCAGGCAGATTCTCAACCACTGCGCAACCAGGGAAGCCCAGTAATTGATTTTTATAATGGGGTTTAGCTGCTTTTCACTGCTGTGTTTATGCCGCTTTACATCCACATGTCTCACTTACAGAGAGATATCAATTCATAGTTTTTAACATTCTTATTAGTCAGATATATTCTTGGGTGGTGAATAGGGGGTGTTGAGTCCAGTTCACTGAGCAAGGAGTAGGTCTTGTCTATTACATATTGGGTTTATGGAACGGTATCTGAGCTAATTTGATACCCTTGTTTTATGCATCACCCCACCTCTCCTTTCCTGTTAAGCAGCCATAGTGTGTTTTCTAAACGTGTGACTCTATTCTGTTTTGTAATTCAGTTCAAGTGTAGCGGTTTTTCCATTCCCTCTATAAGTGATATCTTATGATAAGTGTCTTTTTCTGTGTGCCTTATTTCACTTAGAATCGTCGTAGCTAAATGCACTCATCATGCTGCTACTAGCCTTATGACGTTGATTTCATGGCTGAGTGATATTCCATTGTACATAAGGACCACAACTTCTTTATCCATTTTTCTCTTTCCTGGGATATTTAAGGTGAAATGAAGTGGAGGCTCTTCTCAACAGGGCAGCCCTAAACTTTGGGGTGCCTGTGTCTTGCTGATTTTTAGTTTTCCCAATTTATATGCCCATGAGTGGAAGTGCCCTATGCTCTGTAAGCTGAGTTTTTTAGATGTTTCGGGACACACCGTACACTTCTCCAGAGTGGCTGTTGGCAATTTACATCCCGCCCATCAGCGTAGCAAGGCTCCCGTTTCTCCATGGCCTGTCCTGCATTTCTGGTTTTGACACTTTATTCAGCATGGCCCTTTTGACCGATGGGAAGCGAGACTTCTTTGTAGCGCTGATTTGCCTTTCCAGGTTGCTTGGTTGGCCAAAAAGGGCGTATGCGTTTTTTCCTGAATATATTCAGGAAAAAACGCATACGCCCTTTTTGGCCAAGGGCATCATTGTCGAGGTTTTGCCGCTTTTCCTGTGCTTTAAAGGCGATTCGAATCTACCTCCTGAAATCTGTTTCCTGCAATTCTGCCTTGCTTTCAAATCCTCTTCGTTGCCTTCCCTCAAAATATTTGTGGCCGAGAGTTATCATTTTTAACTCTGCATGTTTGTGAATTGCAGTGCCCCTGAGCTCCATTTTTCAACTCGCTTTCTTGGGAGCTGGCCGCAAAAGCGCAGGATTGCTTCAGGCCCTATTCTGGTTCCGGGCGCAGGCTGAGCCTGTGGTTAATTCTTCTTCCTGATGGGAAAATAGAGTGAGCTGTGCCTGTCCCAACACCTAGAGCTAGTCTCTCATTGGTTCCCCCTCTTCCCGTTCATCCTCAGGACAAATTGCAACCTGTACGGAACAGGAGGTTAAAGGTGCTGATTCTCCAAGGAGGGAGATTGCTAGTAAAGCGGCTGGAATGGCGAACCCGAGCACAAGGAGACGAGAAATGAGGTGCGTTTTAGAAACGTTTCCCGATCACACGGTGTACCATCTTCTGGGTTTCTCATGCATGTTTTCGATGTAGGAAGATGCCCTTGAACCTGGAGATTTGGGACCCATGGGATGGGTACCACGCAGTATTCCTTTAAAGGGTCTGCGTTTGCTCCCCCAACCTCACCAAACCTCTCAGCCCCTGAGTGTCCACCGTTATGTCTCAATCACCTGTGGGTCTAGGTATGGTCAATCCAGGTGGCATCACAGCCCCTGAACGAATTTTGTAAGAATTTCTCTCTCTTTCACTGTCTTTGTTTCACGGGTTTTTTAAAGTAATTGATTTTTTTTTTAAATATAAGCAAATTTTTTTTTTTAAGATTTCTTTAGTGATTGATTGATTGATTGATTGCTATGTTGGGTCTTCGTTTCTGTGCTAGGGCTTTCTCCAGTTGTGGCAAGTGGGGGCCACTCTTCATCGCGGTGCGTGGGCCTCTCACTATTGTGGCCTCTCTTGTGGCGGAGCACAGGCTCCAGACACGCAGGCTCAGTAGTTGTGGCTCACGGGCCTAGTTGCTCCACGGCATGTGGGATCTTCCCAGACCAGGGCTCGAACCCGTGTTTCCTGCATTAGCAGGGAGATTCTCAACCACTGCGCAACCAGGGAAGCCCAGTAATTGATTTTTATAATGGGGTTTAGCTGCTTTTCACTGCTGTGTTTATGCCGCTTTACATCCACATGTCTCACTTACAGAGAGATATCAATACATAGGTTTTAAGATTCTTACTAGTCAGATATATTCTACGGCGGTGAATAGGAGATGTTGAGTCCAGTTCACTGAGCAAGGAGTAGGTCTTGTCTATTACATATTGGGTTTATGGAATGGTATCTGAGCTAATTTCAAACCCTTGTTTTATGCATCACCCCACCTCTCCTTTCCCGTTAAGCAGCCATAGTGTGTTTTCTAAACGTGTGACTCTGTTCTGTTTTGTAATTCAGTTCAAGTGTAGCGGTTTTTACATTCCCTCTATAAGTGATATCTTAGGATCAGTGTCTTTTTCTGTGTGACTTATTTCACTTAGAATCGTCGTACCTAAATCCACTCATCATGCTGCTACTAGCCTTATGACGTTGATTTCATGGCTGAGTGATATTCCTTTGTACATAAGGACCACAACTTCTTTATGCATTTTTCTCTTTCCTGGGATATTTAAGGTGTAACGAAGTGGAGGTTCTTGTCAACAGAGCAGCCCTAAACTTTGGGGTGCCTGTGTCTTGCTGATTTTTAGTTTTCCCAATTTATACGCCCATGAGTGGAAGTGCCCTAAGCTCTCTAAGCTGAGTTTTTTAGACGTTTCAGGACACACCGTACACTTCTCCAGAGTGGCTGTTGGCAATTTACATCCCGCTCATCAGCGTAGCAAGGCTCCCGTTTCTCCATGGCCTGTCCTCTATTTCTGGTTTTGACACTTTATTCAGCATGGCCCTTTTGACCGATGGGAAGCGAGACTTCTTTGTAGCGCTGATTTGCCTTTCCAGGTTGCTTGGTTGGCCAAAAAGGGCGTATGCGTTTTTTAATGAATATATTCAGGAAAAAACGCATACGCCCTTTTTGGCCAAGGGCATCATTGTCGAGGTTTCGCCGCTTTTGCTGTGCTTTAAAGGCGATTCGAATCTACCTCCTGAAATCTGTTTCCTGCAATTTTGCGTTGCTTTCAAATCCTCTTCGTTGCCTTCCCTCAAAATATTTGTGGCCGAGAGTTATCATTTATAACTCTGCAGGTTTGTGAATTGCAGTGCCCCTGAGCTCCATTTTTCAACTCACTTTCTTGAAGGCTGGCCGCAAAAGCGCAGGATTGCTTCAGGCCCTATTCTGGTTCCGGGCGCAGGCTGAGCCTGTGGTTAATTCTTCTTCCTGATGGGAAAATAGTGTGGCCTGTGTCTGTCCCAACACCTAGAGCTAGTCTCTCATTGGTTCCCCCTCTTCCCGTTCATCGTCAGGACAAATTGCAACCTGTACGGAACAGGAGGTTAGAGGTGCTGATTCTCCAAGGAGGGAGATTGCTAGTAAAGCAGCTGGCATGGCGAACCCTAGCACAAGGAGATGAGAATTGAAGAGCGTTTTAGAAACGTTTCCCGATCACACGGTGTACCATCTTCTGGGTTTCTCATGCATGTTTTCGATGTAGGAAGATGCCCTTGAACCTGGAGATTTGGGACCCATGGGATGGGTACCACGCAGTATTCCTTTAAAGGGTCTGCGTTTGCTCCCCCAACCTCACCAAACCTCTCAGCCCCTGAGTGTCCACCGTTATGTCTCAATCAGCTGTGGGTCTAGGTATTGTCAATCCATGTGGCATCACAGCCCCTGAACGAATTTTGTAAGAATTTCTCTCTCTTTCACTGTCTTTGTTTCACGGGTTTTTTAAAGTAATTGATGTTTTTTTTTAAATATAAGCAAATTTTTTTTTAAGATTTCTTTAGTGATTGATTGATTGATTGATTGCTATGTTGGGTCTTCGTTTCTGTGCTAGGGCTTTCTCCAGGTGTGGCAAGTGGGGGCCACTCTACATCGCGGTGCGCGGGCCTCTCACTATTGTGGCCTCTCTTGTGGCGGAGCACAGGCTCCAGACGCGCAGGCTCAGTAGTTGTGGCTCACGGGCCTAGTTGCTCCACGGCATGTGGGATCTTCCCAGACCAGGGCTCGAACCCGTGTTTCCTGCATTAGCAGGCAGATTCTCAACCACTGCGCAACCAGGGAAGCCCAGTAATTGATTTTTATAATGGGGTTTAGCTGCTTTTCACTGCTGTGTTTATGCCGCTTTACATCCACATGTCTCACTTACAGAGAGATATCAATACATAGGTTTTAAGATTCTTACTAGTCAGATATATTCTACGGCGGTGAATAGGAGATGTTGAGTCCAGTTCACTGAGCAAGGAGTAGGTCTTGTCTATTACATATTGGGTTTATGGAACGGTATCTGAGCTAATTTCAAACCCTTGTTTTATGCATCACCCCACCTCTCCCTTCCCGTTAAGCAGCCATAGTGTGTTTTCTAAACGTGTGACGCTGTTCTGTTTTGTAATTCAGTTCAAGTGTAGCGGTTTTTCCATTCCCTCTATAAGTGATATCTTAGGATCAGTGTCTTTTTTTGTGTGACTTTTTTCACTTAGAATCGTCTTACCTAAATCCACTCATCATGCTGCTACTAGCCTTATGACGTTGATTTCATGGCTGAGTGATATTCCTTTGTACATAAGGACCACAACTTCTTTATGCATTTTTCTCTTTCCTGGGATATTTAAGGTGTAACGAAGTGGAGGTTCTTGTCAACAGAGCAGCCCTAAACTTTGGGGTGCCTGTGTCTTGCTGATTTTTAGTTTTCCCAATTTATACGCCCATGAGTGGAAGTGCCCTATGCTCTGTAAGCTGAGGTTTTTAGATGTTTCAGGACACACCGTACACTTCTCCAGAGTGGCTGTTGGCAATTTACATCCCGCTCATCAGCGTAGCAAGGTTCCCGTTTCTCCATGGCCTGTCCTCTATTTCTGGTTTTGACACTTTATTCAGCATGGCCCTTTTGACCGATGGGAAGCGAGACTTCTTTGTAGCGCTGATTTGCCTTTCCAGGTTGCTTGGTTGGCCAAAAAGGGCGTATGCGTTTTTTCCTGAATATATTCAGGAAAAAACGCATACGCCCTTTTTGGCCAAGGGCATCATTGTCGAGGTTTCGCCGCTTTTCCTGTGCTTTAAAGGCGATTGGAATCTACCTCCTGAAATCTGTTTCCTGCAATTCTGCCTTGCTTTCAAATCCTCTTCGTTGCCTTCCCTCAAAATATTTGTGGCCGAGAGTTATCATTTATAACTCTGCAGATCTGTGAATTGCAGTGCCCCTGAGCTCCATTTTTCAACTCGCTTTCTTGAAGGCTGGCCGCAAAAGCGCAGGATTGCTTCAGGCCCTATTCTGGTTCCGGGCGCAGGCTGAGCCTGTGGTTAATTCTTCTTCCTGATGGGAAAATAGAGTGGCCTGTGTCTGTCCCAACACCTAGAGCTAGTCTCTCATTGGTTCCCCCTCTTCCCGTTCATCGTCAGGACAAATTGCAACCTGTACGGAACAGGAGGTTAGAGGTGCTGTTTCTCCAAGGAGGGAGATTGCTAGTAAAGCGGCTGGAATGGCGAACCCGAGCACAAGGAGATGAGAAATGAAGAGCGTTTTAGAAACGTTTCCCGATCACACGGTGTACCATCTTCTGGGTTTCTCATGCATGTTTTCGATGTAGGAAGATACCCTTGAAACTGGAGATTTGGGACCCCTGGGATGGGTACCACGCAGTATTTCTTTAAAGGGTCTGTGTTTTCTCTCCCAACTTCACCAAACCTCTCAGCCCCTGAGTGTCCACCCTTATGACTGAATCAGCTGTGGGTCTAGATATGGTCAATCCAGGTGGCATCACAGCCCCTGAACGAATTTTGTAAGAATTTCTCTCTCTTTCACTGTCTTTGTTTCACGGGTTTTTTAAAGTAAGTGATTTTTATAATGGGGTTTAGCTCCTTTTCACTGCTGTGTTTCTGCCGCTTTACACCCACTTGATTCACTTACAGAGAGATATCAATTCATAGGTTTTAACATTCTTATTAGTCAGATATATTCTTGGGTGGTGAATAGGGGGTGTTGAGTCCAGTTCACTGAGCAAGGAGTAGGTCTTGTCTATTACATATTGGGTTTATGGAACGGTATCTGAGCTAATTTGAAACCCTTGTTTTATGCATCACCCCACCTCTCCTTTCCCGTTAAGCAGCCATAGTGTGTTTTCTAAACGTGTGACTCTATTCTGTTTTGTAAGTCAGTTCAAGTGTAGCGGTTTTTCCATTCCCTCTATAAGTGATATCTTCTGATAAGTGTCTTTTTCTGTGTGCCTTATTTCACTTAGAATCGTCGTAGCTAAATCCACTCATCATGCTGCTACTAGCCTTATGACGTTGATTTCATGGCTGAGTGATATTCCATTGTACATAAGGACCACAACTTCTTTATCCATTTTTCTCTTTCCTGGGATATTTAAGGTGAAACGAAGTGGAGGCTCTTGTCAACAGGGCAGCCCTAAACTTTGGGATGCCTGTGTCTTGCTGATTTTTAGTTTTCCCAATTTATACGCCCATGTGTGGAAGTGCCCTATGCTCTGTAAGCTGAGTTTTTTAGATGTTTCAGGACACACCGTACACTTCTCCAGAGTGGCTGTTGGCAATTTACATCCCGCCCATCAGCGTAGCAAGGCTCCCGTTTCTCCATAGCCTGTCCTGCATTTCTGGTTTTGACACTTTATTCAGCATGGCCCATTTGACCGATGGGAAGCGAGACTTCGTTGTAGCGCTGATTTGCCTTTCCAGGTTGCTTGGTTGGCCAAAAAGGGCGTATGCGTTTTTTAATAAATATATTCAGGAAAAAACGCATACGCCCTTTTTGGCCAAGGGCATCATTGTCGAGGTTTCGCCGCTTTTCCTGTGCTTTAAAGGCGATTCGAATCTACCTCCTGAAATCTGTTTCCTGCAATTCTGCCTTGCTTTCAAATCCTCTTCGTTGCCTTCCCTCAAAATATTTGTGGCCGAGAGTTATCATTTTTACCTCTGCAGGTTTGTGAATTGCAGTGCCCCTGAGCTCCATTTTTCAACTCGCTTTCTTGGGAGGTGGCCGCAAAAGCGCAGGATTGCTTCAGGCCCTATTTTGGTTCCGGGCGCGGGCTGAGCCTGTGGTTAATTCTTCTTCCTGATGGGAAAATAGAGTGAGCTGTGCCTGTCCCAACACCTAGAGCTAGTCTCTCATTGGTTCCCCCTCTTCCCGTTCATCCTCAGGACAAATTGCAACCTGTACGGAACAGGAGGTTAAAGGTGCTGATTCTCCAAGGAGGGAGATTGCTAGTAAAGCGGCTGGAATGGCGAACCCGAGCAAAGGAGATGAGAAATGAGGAGCGTTTTAGAAACCTTTCCCGATCACACGGTGTACCATCTTCTGGGTTTCTGATGCATGTTTTCGATGTAGGAAGATACCCTTGAACCTGGAGATTTGAGACCCATGGGATGGGTACCACGCAGTATTCCTTTAAAGGGTCTGCGTTTGCTCCCCCAAGCTCACCAAACCTCTCAGCCCCAAGAGGGTCCATTCTTATGTCTCAATCAGCTGTGGGTGTAGATATGGTGAATCCAGGTGGCATCACAGCCCCTGAACGAATTTTGTAAGAATTTCTCTCTCTTTCACGGTCTTTGTTCACGGGTATTTTAAAGTATTTGATTTTTGTAATGGGGTTTAGCTGCTTTTCACTGCTGTGTTTCTGCCGCTTTACACCCACTTGACTCACTTACAGAGAGATATCAATACATAGGTTTTAACATTCTTACTAGTCAGATATATTCTTGGGCGGTGAATAGGGGGTGTTGAGTCCAGTTCACTGAGCAAGGAGTAGGTCTTGTCTATTACATATTGGGTTTATGGAACGGTATCTGAGCTAATTTGAAACCCTTGTTTTATGCATCACCCCACCTCTCCTTTCCCGTTAAGCAGCCATAGTGTGTTTTCTAAACGTGTGACTCTATTCTGTTTTGTAATTCAGTTCAAGTGTAGCGGTTTTTACATTCCCTCTATAAGTGATATCTTATGATAAGTGTCTTTTTCTGTGTGCCTTATTTCACTTAGAATCGTCGTAGCTAAATCCACTCATCATGCTGCTACTAGCCTTATGACGTTGATTTCATGGCTGAGTGATATTCCATTGTACATAAGGACCACAACTTCTTTATCCATTTTTCTCTTTCCTGGGATATTTAAGGTGTAACGAAGTGGAGGTTCTTGTCAACAGGGCAGCCCTAAACTTTGGGGTGCCTGTGTCTTGCTGATTTTTAGTTTTCCCAATTTATACGCCCATGAGTGGAAGTGCCCTATGCTCTCTAAACTGAGTTTTTTAGATGTTTCAGGACACACCGTACACTTCTCCAGAGTGGCTGTTGGCAATTTACATCCCGCACATCAGCGTAGCAAGGCTCCTGTTTCTCCTTGGCCTGTCCTACATTTCTGGTTTTGACACTTTATTCAGCATGGCCCTTTTGACCGATGGGAAGCGAGACTTCTTTGTAGCGCTGATTTGCCTTTCCAGGTTGCTTGGTTGGCCAAAAAGGGCGTATGCGTTTTTTCCTGAATATATTCAGGAAAAAACGCATACGCCCTTTTTGGCCAAGGGCATCATTGTGGAGGTTTTGCCTCTTTTCCTGTGCTTTGAAGGCGATTCGAATCTACCTCCTGAAATCTGTTTCCTGCAATTCTGCCTTGCTTTCAAATCCTCTTCGTTGCCTTCCCTCGATATATTGTGGACGAGAGTTATCATTTATAACTCTGCAGGTTTGTGAATTGCAGTGCCCCTGAGCTCCATTTTTCAACTCGCTTTCTTGGGAGCTGGCCGCAAAAGCGCAGGATTGCTTCAGGCCCTATTTTGGTTCCGGGCGCAGGCTGAGCCTGTGGTTAATTCTTCTTCCTGATGGGAAAATAGAGTGAGCTGTGCCTGTCCCAACACCTAGAGCTAGTCTCTCATTGGTTCCCCCTCTTCCCGTTCATCCTCAGCACAAATTGCAACCTGTACGGAACAGGAGGTTAAAGGTGCTGATTCTCCAAGGAGGGAGATTGCTAGTAAAGCGGCTGGAATGGCGAACCCGAGCACAAGGAGATGAGAAATGAGGAGAGTTTTAGAAACCTTTCCCGATCACACGGTGTACCATCTTCTGGGTTTCTGATGCATGTTTTCGATGTAGGAAGATACCCTTTAACCTGGAGATTTGGGACCCATGGGATGGGTACCACGCAGTATTCCTTTAAAGGGTCTGCGTTTGCTCCCCCAACCTCACCAAACCTCTCAGCCCCAAGAGGGTCCATCCTTATGTCTCAATCAGCTGTGGGTCTAGATATGGTCAATCCAGGTGGCATCACAGCCCCTGAACGAATTTTGTAAGAATTTCTCTCTCTTTCACGGTCTTTGTTCACGGGTATTTTAAAGTATTTGATTTTTATAATGGGGTTTAGCTGCTTTTCACTGCTGTGTTTCTGCCGCTTTACACCCACTTGACTCACTTACAGAGAGATATCAATACATAGGTTTTAACATTCTTACTAGTCAGATATATTCTTGGGCGGTGAATAGGGGGTGTTGAGTCCAGTTCACTGAGCAAGGAGTAGGTCTTTTCTATTACATATTGGGTTTATGGAACGGTATCTGAGCTAATTTCAAACCCTTGTTTTATGCATCACCCCACCTCTCCTTTCCCGTTAAGCAGCCATAGTGTGTGTTCTAAACGTGTGACTCTGTTCTGTTTTGTAATTCAGTTCAAGTGTAGCGGTTTTTCCATTCCCTCTATAAGTGATATCTTATGATAAGTGTCTTTTTCTGTGTGACTTATTGCACTTAGAATCCTCGTAGCTCAATCCACTCACCATGCTGCTACTAGCCTTATGACGTTGATTTCATGGCTGAGTGATATTCCATTGTACATAAGGACCACAACTTCTTTATCCATTTTTCTCTTTCCTGGGATATTTAAGGTGTAACGAAGTGGAGGTTCTTGTCAACAGGGCAGCCCTAAACTTTGGGGTGCCTGTGTCTTGCTGATTTTTAGTTTTCCCAATTTATACGCCCATGAGTGGAAGTGCCCTATGCTCTGTAAGGTGAGTTTTTTAGATGTTTCAGGACACACCGTACACTTCTCGAGAGTGGCTGTTGGCAATTTACATCCCGCCCATCAGCGTAGCAAGGCTCCCGTTTCTCCATGGCCTGTCCTGCATTTCTGGTTTTGACACTTTATTCAGCATGGCCCTTTTGACCGATGGTAAGCGAGACTTCGTTGTAGCGCTGATTTGCCTTTCCAGGTTGCTTGGTTGGCCAAAAAGGGCGTATGCGTTTTTTAATAAATATATTCAGGAAAAAACGCATACGCCCTTTTTGGCCAAGGGCATCATTGTCGAGGTTTCGCCGCTTTTCCTGTGCTTTAAAGGCGATTCGAATCTACCTCCTGAAATCTGTTTCCTGCAATTCTGCCTTGCTTTCAAATCCTCTTCGTTGCCTTCCCTCAAAATATTTGTGGCCGAGAGTTATCATTTTTACCTCTGCAGGTTTGTGAATTGCAGTGCCCCTGAGCTCCATTTTTCAACTCGCTTTCTTGGGAGCTGGCCGCAAAAGCGCAGGATTGCTTCAGGCCCTATTCTGGTTCCGGGCGCAGGCTGAGCCTGTGGTTAATTCTTCTTCCTGATGGGAAAATAGAGTGAGCTGTGCCTGTCCCAACACCTAGAGCTAGTCTCTCATTGGTTCCCCCTCTTCCCGTTCATCCTCAGGACAAATTGCAACCTGTACGGAACAGGAGGTTAAAGGTGCTGATTCTCCAAGGAGGGAGATTGCTAGTAAAGCGGCTGGAATGGCGAACCCGAGCAAAGGAGATGAGAAATGAGGAGCGTTTTAGAAACCTTTCCCGATCACACGGTGTACCATCTTCTGGGTTTCTGATGCATGTTTTCGATGTAGGAAGATACCCTTGAACCTGGAGATTTGAGACCCATGGGATGGGTACCACGCAGTATTCCTTTAAAGGGTCTGCGTTTGCTCCCCCAAGCTCACCAAACCTCTCAGCCCCAAGAGGGTCCATTCTTATGTCTCAATCAGCTGTGGGTGTAGATATGGTGAATCCAGGTGGCATCACAGCCCCTGAACGAATTTTGTAAGAATTTCTCTCTCTTTCACGGTCTTTGTTCACGGGTATTTTAAAGTATTTGATTTTTGTAATGGGGTTTAGCTGCTTTTCACTGCTGTGTTTCTGCCGCTTTACACCCACTTGACTCACTTACAGAGAGATATCAATACATAGGTTTTAACATTCTTACTAGTCAGATATATTCTTGGGCGGTGAATAGGGGGTGTTGAGTCCAGTTCACTGAGCAAGGAGTAGGTCTTGTCTATTACATATTGGGTTTATGGAACGGTATCTGAGCTAATTTGAAACCCTTGTTTTATGCATCACCCCACCTCTCCTTTCCCGTTAAGCAGCCATAGTGTGTTTTCTAAACGTGTGACTCTATTCTGTTTTGTAATTCAGTTCAAGTGTAGCGGTTTTTACATTCCCTCTATAAGTGATATCTTATGATAAGTGTCTTTTTCTGTGTGCCTTATTTCACTTAGAATCGTCGTAGCTAAATCCACTCATCATGCTGCTACTAGCCTTATGACGTTGATTTCATGGCTGAGTGATATTCCATTGTACATAAGGACCACAACTTCTTTATCCATTTTTCTCTTTCCTGGGATATTTAAGGTGTAACGAAGTGGAGGTTCTTGTCAACAGGGCAGCCCTAAACTTTGGGGTGCCTGTGTCTTGCTGATTTTTAGTTTTCCCAATTTATACGCCCATGAGTGGAAGTGCCCTATGCTCTCTAAACTGAGTTTTTTAGATGTTTCAGGACACACCGTACACTTCTCCAGAGTGGCTGTTGGCAATTTACATCCCGCACATCAGCGTAGCAAGGCTCCTGTTTCTCCTTGGCCTGTCCTACATTTCTGGTTTTGACACTTTATTCAGCATGGCCCTTTTGACCGATGGGAAGCGAGACTTCTTTGTAGCGCTGATTTGCCTTTCCAGGTTGCTTGGTTGGCCAAAAAGGGCGTATGCGTTTTTTCCTGAATATATTCAGGAAAAAACGCATACGCCCTTTTTGGCCAAGGGCATCATTGTGGAGGTTTTGCCTCTTTTCCTGTGCTTTGAAGGCGATTCGAATCTACCTCCTGAAATCTGTTTCCTGCAATTCTGCCTTGCTTTCAAATCCTCTTCGTTGCCTTCCCTCGATATATTGTGGACGAGAGTTATCATTTATAACTCTGCAGGTTTGTGAATTGCAGTGCCCCTGAGCTCCATTTTTCAACTCGCTTTCTTGGGAGCTGGCCGCAAAAGCGCAGGATTGCTTCAGGCCCTATTTTGGTTCCGGGCGCAGGCTGAGCCTGTGGTTAATTCTTCTTCCTGATGGGAAAATAGAGTGAGCTGTGCCTGTCCCAACACCTAGAGCTAGTCTCTCATTGGTTCCCCCTCTTCCCGTTCATCCTCAGCACAAATTGCAACCTGTACGGAACAGGAGGTTAAAGGTGCTGATTCTCCAAGGAGGGAGATTGCTAGTAAAGCGGCTGGAATGGCGAACCCGAGCACAAGGAGATGAGAAATGAGGAGAGTTTTAGAAACCTTTCCCGATCACACGGTGTACCATCTTCTGGGTTTCTGATGCATGTTTTCGATGTAGGAAGATACCCTTTAACCTGGAGATTTGGGACCCATGGGATGGGTACCACGCAGTATTCCTTTAAAGGGTCTGCGTTTGCTCCCCCAACCTCACCAAACCTCTCAGCCCCAAGAGGGTCCATCCTTATGTCTCAATCAGCTGTGGGTCTAGATATGGTCAATCCAGGTGGCATCACAGCCCCTGAACGAATTTTGTAAGAATTTCTCTCTCTTTCACGGTCTTTGTTCACGGGTATTTTAAAGTATTTGATTTTTATAATGGGGTTTAGCTGCTTTTCACTGCTGTGTTTCTGCCGCTTTACACCCACTTGACTCACTTACAGAGAGATATCAATACATAGGTTTTAACATTCTTACTAGTCAGATATATTCTTGGGCGGTGAATAGGGGGTGTTGAGTCCAGTTCACTGAGCAAGGAGTAGGTCTTTTCTATTACATATTGGGTTTATGGAACGGTATCTGAGCTAATTTCAAACCCTTGTTTTATGCATCACCCCACCTCTCCTTTCCCGTTAAGCAGCCATAGTGTGTGTTCTAAACGTGTGACTCTGTTCTGTTTTGTAATTCAGTTCAAGTGTAGCGGTTTTTCCATTCCCTCTATAAGTGATATCTTATGATAAGTGTCTTTTTCTGTGTGACTTATTGCACTTAGAATCCTCGTAGCTCAATCCACTCACCATGCTGCTACTAGCCTTATGACGTTGATTTCATGGCTGAGTGATATTCCATTGTACATAAGGACCACAACTTCTTTATCCATTTTTCTCTTTCCTGGGATATTTAAGGTGTAACGAAGTGGAGGTTCTTGTCAACAGGGCAGCCCTAAACTTTGGGGTGCCTGTGTCTTGCTGATTTTTAGTTTTCCCAATTTATACGCCCATGAGTGGAAGTGCCCTATGCTCTGTAAGGTGAGTTTTTTAGATGTTTCAGGACACACCGTACACTTCTCGAGAGTGGCTGTTGGCAATTTACATCCCGCCCATCAGCGTAGCAAGGCTCCCGTTTCTCCATGGCCTGTCCTGCATTTCTGGTTTTGACACTTTATTCAGCATGGCCCTTTTGACCGATGGTAAGCGAGACTTCGTTGTAGCGCTGATTTGCCTTTCCAGGTTGCTTGGTTGGCCAAAAAGGGCGTATGCGTTTTTTAATAAATATATTCAGGAAAAAACGCATACGCCCTTTTTGGCCAAGGGCATCATTGTCGAGGTTTCGCCGCTTTTCCTGTGCTTTAAAGGCGATTCGAATCTACCTCCTGAAATCTGTTTCCTGCAATTCTGCCTTGCTTTCAAATCCTCTTCGTTGCCTTCCCTCAAAATATTTGTGGCCGAGAGTTATCATTTTTACCTCTGCAGGTTTGTGAATTGCAGTGCCCCTGAGCTCCATTTTTCAACTCGCTTTCTTGGGAGCTGGCCGCAAAAGCGCAGGATTGCTTCAGGCCCTATTCTGGTTCCGGGCGCAGGCTGAGCCTGTGGTTAATTCTTCTTCCTGATGGGAAAATAGAGTGAGCTGTGCCTGTCCCAACACCTAGAGCTAGTCTCTCATTGGTTCCCCCTCTTCCCGTTCATCCTCAGGACAAATTGCAACCTGTACGGAACAGGAGGTTAAAGGTGCTGATTCTCC
Source organism: Balaenoptera acutorostrata (assembly GCF_949987535.1). NCBI lineage: Eukaryota > Metazoa > Chordata > Mammalia > Artiodactyla > Balaenopteridae > Balaenoptera > Balaenoptera acutorostrata. Next base: position 86,965,348 of record NC_080070.1, on the reverse strand, counting down.
AAGGAGGGAGATTGCTAGTAAAGCGGCTGGAATGGCGAACCCGAGCAAAGGAGATGAGAAATGAGGAGCGTTTTAGAAACCTTTCCCGATCACACGGTGTACCATCTTCTGGGTTTCTGATGCATGTTTTCGATGTAGGAAGATACCCTTGAACCTGGAGATTTGAGACCCATGGGATGGGTACCACGCAGTATTCCTTTAAAGGGTCTGCGTTTGCTCCCCCAAGCTCACCAAACCTCTCAGCCCCAAGAGGGTCCATTCTTATGTCTCAATCAGCTGTGGGTGTAGATATGGTGAATCCAGGTGGCATCACAGCCCCTGAACGAATTTTGTAAGAATTTCTCTCTCTTTCACGGTCTTTGTTCACGGGTATTTTAAAGTATTTGATTTTTGTAATGGGGTTTAGCTGCTTTTCACTGCTGTGTTTCTGCCGCTTTACACCCACTTGACTCACTTACAGAGAGATATCAATACATAGGTTTTAACATTCTTACTAGTCAGATATATTCTTGGGCGGTGAATAGGGGGTGTTGAGTCCAGTTCACTGAGCAAGGAGTAGGTCTTGTCTATTACATATTGGGTTTATGGAACGGTATCTGAGCTAATTTGAAACCCTTGTTTTATGCATCACCCCACCTCTCCTTTCCCGTTAAGCAGCCATAGTGTGTTTTCTAAACGTGTGACTCTATTCTGTTTTGTAATTCAGTTCAAGTGTAGCGGTTTTTACATTCCCTCTATAAGTGATATCTTATGATAAGTGTCTTTTTCTGTGTGCCTTATTTCACTTAGAATCGTCGTAGCTAAATCCACTCATCATGCTGCTACTAGCCTTATGACGTTGATTTCATGGCTGAGTGATATTCCATTGTACATAAGGACCACAACTTCTTTATCCATTTTTCTCTTTCCTGGGATATTTAAGGTGTAACGAAGTGGAGGTTCTTGTCAACAGGGCAGCCCTAAACTTTGGGGTGCCTGTGTCTTGCTGATTTTTAGTTTTCCCAATTTATACGCCCATGAGTGGAAGTGCCCTATGCTCTCTAAACTGAGTTTTTTAGATGTTTCAGGACACACCGTACACTTCTCCAGAGTGGCTGTTGGCAATTTACATCCCGCACATCAGCGTAGCAAGGCTCCTGTTTCTCCTTGGCCTGTCCTACATTTCTGGTTTTGACACTTTATTCAGCATGGCCCTTTTGACCGATGGGAAGCGAGACTTCTTTGTAGCGCTGATTTGCCTTTCCAGGTTGCTTGGTTGGCCAAAAAGGGCGTATGCGTTTTTTCCTGAATATATTCAGGAAAAAACGCATACGCCCTTTTTGGCCAAGGGCATCATTGTGGAGGTTTTGCCTCTTTTCCTGTGCTTTGAAGGCGATTCGAATCTACCTCCTGAAATCTGTTTCCTGCAATTCTGCCTTGCTTTCAAATCCTCTTCGTTGCCTTCCCTCGATATATTGTGGACGAGAGTTATCATTTATAACTCTGCAGGTTTGTGAATTGCAGTGCCCCTGAGCTCCATTTTTCAACTCGCTTTCTTGGGAGCTGGCCGCAAAAGCGCAGGATTGCTTCAGGCCCTATTCTGGTTCCGGGCGGCAGGCTGAGCCTGTGGTTAATTCTTCTTCCTGATGGGAAAATAGAGTGGCCTGTGCCTGTCCCAACACCTAGAGCTAGTCTCTCATTGGTTCCCCCTCTTCCCGTTCATCCTCAGGACAAATTGCAACGTGTACGGAACAGGAGGTTAAAGGTGCTGATTCTCCAAGGAGGGAGATTGCTAGTAAAGCGGCTGGAATGGCGAACCCGAGTACAAGGAGATGAGAAATGAGGAGCGTTTTAGAAACCTTTCCCGATCACACGGTGTACCATCTTCTGGGTTTCTGATGCATGTTTTCGATGTAGGAAGATACCCTTGAAACTGGAGATTTGGGACCCATGGGATGGGTACCACGCAGTATTCCTTTAAAGGGTCTGCGTTTGCTCCCCCAACCTCACCAAACCTCTCAGCCCCAAGAGTGTCCACCCTTATGTCTCAATCAGCTGTGGGTCTAGATATGGTCAATACAGGTGGCATCACAGCCCCTGAACGAATTTGGTAAGAATTTCTCTCTCTTTCACTGTCTTTTTTTCACGGGTTTTTAAAAGTAATTGATTTTTATAATGGGGTTTAGCTGCTTTTCACTACTGTGTTTATGCCGCTTTACACCCACTAGACTCACTTACAGAGAGATATCAATACATAGGTTTTAAGATTCTTACTAGTCAGATATATTCTTGGGCGGTGAATAGGGGGTGTTGAGTCCAGTTCACTGAGCAAGGAGTAGGTCTTGTCTATTACATATTGGGTTTATGGAACGGTATCTGAGCTAATTTGAAACCCTTGTTTTATGCATCACCCCACCTCACCTTTCCCGTTAAGCAGCCATAGTGTGTTTTCTAAACGTGTGACTCTGTTCTGTTTTGTAAGTCAGTTCAAGTGTAGCGGTTTTTACATTCCCTCTATAAGTGATATCTTCTGATAAGTGTCTTTTTCTGTGTGACTTATTTCACTTAGAATCGTCGTAGCTAAATCCACTCATCATGCTGCTACTAGCCTTATGACGTTGATTTCATGGCTGAGTGATATTCCATTGTACATAAAGACCACAACTTCTTTATCCATTTTTCTCTTTCCTGGGATATTTAAGGTGTACCGAAGTGGAGGTTCTTGTCAACAGAGCAGCCCTAAACTTTGGGATGCCTGTGTCTTGCTGATTTTTAGTTTTCCCAATTTATACGCCCATGAGTGGAAGTGCCCTATGCTCTGTAAGCTGAGTTTTTTAGATGTTTCACGACACACCGTACACTTCTCCAGAGTGGCTGTTGGCAATTTACATCCCGCCCATCAGCGTAGCAAGGCTCCCGTTTCTCCTTGGCCTATCCTGCATTTCTGGTTTTCACACTTTATTCAGCATGGCCCTTTTGACCGATGGGAAGCGAGACTTCTTTGTAGCGCTGATTTGCCTTTCCAGGTTGCTTGGTTGGCCAAAAATGGCGTATGCGTTTTTTCCTGAATATATGCAGGAAAAAACGCATACGCACTTTTTGGCCAAGGGCATCATTGTCGAGGTTTCGCCGCTTTTCCTGTGCTTTAAAGGCGATTCGAATCTACCTCCTGAAATCTGTTTCCTGCAATTCTGCCTTGCTTTCAAATCCTCTTCGTTGCCTTCCCTCAAAATATTTGTGGCCGAGAGTTATCATTTTTAACTCTGCAGGTTTGTGAATTGCAGTGCCCCTGAGCTCCATTTTTCAACTCGCTTTCTTGGGAGCTGGCCGCAAAAGCGCAGGATTGCTTCAGGCCCTATTCTGGTTCCGGGCGCAGGCTGAGCCTGTGGTTAATTCTTCTTCCTGATGGGAAAATAGAGTGAGCTGTGCCTGTCCCAACACCTAGAGCTAGTCTCTCATTGGTTCCCCCTCTTCCCGTTCATCCTCAGCACAAATTGCAACCTGTACGGAACAGGAGGTTAAAGGTGCTGATTCTCCAAGGAGGGAGATTGCTAGTAAAGCGGCTGGAATGGCGAACCCGAGCACAAGGAGATGAGAAATGAGGAGCGTTTTAGAAACCTTTCCCGATCACACGGTGTACCATCTTCTGGGTTTCTGATGCATGTTTTCGATGTAGGAAGATACCCTTTAACCTGGAGATTTGGGACCCATGGGATGGGTACCACGCAGTATTCCTTTAAAGGGTCTGTGTTTGCTCCCCCAACCTCACCAAACCTCTCAGCCCCAAGAGGGTCCATCCTTATGTTTCAATCAGCTGTGGGTGTAGATATGGTCAATCCAGGTGGCATCACAGCCCCTGAACGAATTTTGTAAGAATTTCTCTCTCTTTCACGGTCTTTGTTCACGGGTATTTTAAAGTATTTGATTTTTATAATGGGGTTTAGCTGCTTTTCACTGCTGTGTTTCTGCCGCTTTACACCCACTTGACTCACTTACAGAGAGATATCAATACATAGGTTTTAACATTCTTACTAGTCATATATATTCTTGGGCGGTGAATAGGGGGTGTTGAGTCCAGTTCACTGAGCAAGGAGTAGGTCTTGTCTATTACATATTGGGTTTATGGAACGGTATCTGAGCTAATTTGAAACCCTTGTTTTATGCATCACCCCACCTCTCCTTTCCCGTTAAGCAGCCATAGTGTGTTTTCTAAACGTGTGACTCTATTCTGCTTTGTAATTCAGTTCAAGTGTAGCGGTTTTTCCATTCCCTCTATAAGTGATATCTTATGATAAGTGTCTTTTTCTGTGTGACTTATTGCACTTAGAATCGTCGTAGCTCAATCCACTCACCATGCTGCTACTAGCCTTATGACGTTGATTTCATGGCTGAGTGATATTCCATTGTACATAAGGACCACAACTTCTTTATCCATTTTTCTCTTTCCTGGGATATTTAAGGTGTAACGAAGTGGAGGTTCTTGTCAACAGGGCAGCCCTAAACTTTGGGGTGCCTGTGTCTTGCTGATTTTTAGTTTTCCCAATTTATACGCCCATGAGTGGAAGTGCCCTATGCTCTCTAAACTGAGTTTTTTAGATGTTTCAGGACACACCGTACACTTCTCCAGAGTGGCTGTTGGCAATTTACATCCTGCCCATCAGCGTAGCAAGGTTCCCGTTTCTCCTTGGCCTGTCCTGCATTTCTGGTTTTGACACTTTATTCAGCATGGCCCTTTTGACCGATGGGAGGCGAGACTTCTTTGTAGAGCTGATTTGCCTTTCCAGGTTGCTTGGTTGGCCAAAAAGGGCGTATGCGTTTTTTCCTGAATATATTCAGGAAAAAACGCATACGCCCTTTTTGGCCAAGGGTATCATTGTGGAGGTTTTGCCTCTTTTCCTGTGCTTTGAAGGCGATTCGAATCTACCTCCTGAAATCTGTTTCCTGCAATTCTGCCTTGCTTTCAAATCCTCTTCGTTGTCTTCCCTCGATATATTTGTGGACGAGAGTTATCATTTATAACTCTGCAGGTTTGTGAATTGCAGTGCCCCTGAGCTCCATTTTTCAACTCGCTTTCTTGGGAGCTGGCCGCAAAAGCGCAGGATTGCTTCAGGCCCTATTCTGGTTCCGGGCGCAGGCTGAGCCTGTGGTTAATTCTTCTTCCTGATGGGAAAATAGAGTGGCCTGTGCCTGTCCCAACACCTAGAGCCAGTCTCTCATTGGTTCCCCCTCTTCCCGTTCATCCTCAGGACAAATTGCAACGTGTACGGAACAGGAGGTTAAACGTGTTGATTCTCCAAGGAGGGAGATTGCTAGTAAAGCGGGTGGAATGGCGAACCCGAGCACAAGGAGATGAGAAATGAGGAGCGTTTTAGAAACCTTTCCCGATCACACGGTGTACCATCTTCTGGGTTTCTCATGCATGTTTTCGATGTAGGAAGATGCCCTTGAACCTGGAGATTTGGGACCCATGGGATGGGTACCACGCAGTATTCCTTTAAAGGGTCTGCGTTTGCTCCCCCAACCTCACCAAACCTCTCAGCCCCAAGAGGGTCCATCCTTATGTCTCAATCAGCTGTGGGTCTAGATATGGTCAATCCAGGTGGCATCACAGCCCCTGAACGAATTTGGTAAGAATTTCTCTCTCTTTCACTGTCTTTGTTTCACGGGTTTTTAAAAGTAATTGATTTTTATAATGGGGTTTAGGTGCTTTTCACTACTGTGTTTATGCCGCTTTACACCCACTAGACTCACTTACAGAGAGATATCAATACATAGGTTTTAAGATTCTTACTAGTCAGATATATTCTTGGGCGGTGAATAGGGGGTGTTGAGTCCAGTTCACTGAGCAAGGAGTAGGTCTTGTCTATTACATATTGGGTTTATGGAACGGTATCTGAGCTAATTTGAAACCCTTGTTTTATGCATCACCCCACCTCACTTTTCCCGTTAAGCAGCCATAGTGTGTTTTCTAAACGTGTGACTCTGTTCTGTTTTGTAAGTCAGTTCAAGTGTAGCGGTTTTTACATTCCCTCTATAAGTGATATCTTCTGATAAGTGTCTTTTTCTGTGTGACTTATTTCACTTAGAATCGTCGTAGCTAAATCCACTCATCATGCTGCTACTAGCCTTATGACGTTGATTTCATGGCTGAGTGATATTCCATTGTACATAAAGACCACAACTTCTTTATCCATTTTTCTCTTTCCTGGGATATTTAAGGTGTAACGAAGTGGAGGTTCTTGTCAACAGAGCAGCCCTAAACTTTGGGATGCCTGTGTCCTGCTGATTTTTAGTTTTCTCAATTTATACGCCCATGAGTAGAAGTGCCCTATGCTCTGTAAGCTGAGTTTTTTAGATGTTTCACGACACACCGTACACTTCTCCAGAGTGGCTGTTGGCAATTTACATCCCGCCCATCAGCGTAGCAAGGCTCCCGTTTCTCCTTGGCCTATCCTGCATTTCTGGTTTTGACACTTTATTCAGCATGGCCCTTTTGACCGATGGGAAGCGAGACTTCTTTGTAGCGCTGATTTGCCTTTCCAGGTTGCTTGGTTGGCCAAAAAGGGCGTATGCGTTTTTTCCTGAATATATGCAGGAAAAAACGCATACGCACTTTTTGGCCAAGGGCATCATTGTCGAGGTTTCGCCGCTTTTCCTGTGCTTTAAAGGCGATTCGAATCTACCTCCTGAAATCTGTTTCCTGCAATTCTGCCTTGCTTTCAAATCCTCTTCGTTGCCTTCCCTCAAAATATTTGTGGCCGAGAGTTATCATTTTTAACTCTGCAGGTTTGTGAATTGCAGTGCCCCTGAGCTCCATTTTTCAACTCGCTTTCTTGGGAGCTGGCCGCAAAAGCGCAGGATTGCTTCAGGCCCTATTTTGGTTCCGGGCGCAGGCTGAGCCTGTGGTTAATTCTTCTTCCTGATGGGAAAATAGAGTGAGCTGTGCCTGTCCCAACACCTAGAGCTAGTCTCTCATTGGTTCCCCCTCTTCCCGTTCATCCTCAGCACAAATTTCAACCTGTACGGAACAGGAGGTTAAAGGTGCTGATTCTCCAAGGAGGGAGATTGCTAGTAAAGCGGCTGGAATGGCGAACCCGAGCACAAGGAGATGAGAAATGAGGAGCGTTTTAGAAACCTTTCCCGATCACACGGTGTACCATCTTCTGGGTTTCTGATGCATGTTTTCGATGTAGGAAGATACCCTTTAACCTGGAGATTTGGGACCCATGGGATGGGTACCACGCAGTATTCCTTTAAAGGGTCTGTGTTTGCTCCCCCAACCTCACCAAACCTCTCAGCCCCAAGAGGGTCCATCCTTATGTTTCAATCAGCTGTGGGTGTAGATATGATCAATCCAGGTGGCATCACAGCCCCTGAACGAATTTTGTAAGAATTTCTCTCTCTTTCACGGTCTTTGTTCACGGGTATTTTAAAGTATTTGATTTTTATAATGGGGTTTAGCTGCTTTTCACTGCTGTGTTTCTGCCGCTTTACACCCACTTGACTCACTTACAGAGAGATATCAATACATAGGTTTTAACATTCTTACTAGTCATATACATTCTTGGGCGGTGAATAGGGGGTGTTGAGTCCAGTTCACTGAGCAAGGAGTAGGTCTTGTCTATTACATATTGGGTTTATGGAACGGTATCTGAGCTAATTTGAAACCCTTCTTTTATGCATCACCCCACCTCTCCTTTCCCGTTAAGCAGCCATAGTGTGTTTTCTAAACGTGTGACTCTATTCTGTTTTGTAATTCAGTTCAAGTGTAGCGGTTTTTCCATTCCCTCTATAAGTGATATCTTATGATAAGTGTCTTTTTCTGTGTGACTTATTGCACTTAGAATCGTCGTAGCTCAATCCACTCACCATGCTGCTACTAGCCTTATGACGTTGATTTCATGGCTGAGTGATATTCCATTGTACATAAGGAGCACAACTTCTTTATCCATTTTTCTCTTTCCTGGGATATTTAAGGTGTAACGAAGTGGAGGTTCTTGTCAACAGGGCAGCCCTAAACTTTGGGGTGCCTGTGTCTTGCTGATTTTTAGTTTTCCCAATTTATACGCCCATAAGTGGAAGTGCCCTATGCTCTCTAAACTGAGTTTTTTAGATGTTTCAGGACACACCGTCCACTTCTCCAGAGTGGCTGTTGGCAATTTACATCCTGCCCATCAGCGTAGCAAGGTTCCCGTTTCTCCTTGGCCTGTCCTGCATTTCTGGTTTTGACACTTTATTCAGCATGGCCCTTTTGACCGATGGGAGGCGAGACTTCTTTGTAGAGCTGATTTGCCTTTCCAGGTTGCTTGGTTGGCCAAAAAGGGCGTATGCGTTTTTTCCTGAATATATTCAGGAAAAAACGCATACGCCCTTTTTGGCCAAGGGTATCATTGTGGAGGTTTTGCCTCTTTTCCTGTGCTTTGAAGGCGATTCGAATCTACCTCCTGAAATCTGTTTCCTGCAATTCTGCCTTGCTTTCAAATCCTCTTCGTTGTCTTCCCTCGATATATTTGTGGACGAGAGTTATCATTTATAACTCTGCAGGTTTGTGAATTGCAGTGCCCCTGAGCTCCATTTTTCAACTCGCTTTCTTGGGAGCTGGCCGCAAAAGCGCAGGATTGCTTCAGGCCCTATTCTGGTTCCGGGCGCAGGCTGAGCCTGTGGTTAATTCTTCTTCCTGATGGGAAAATAGAGTGGCCTGTGCCTGTCCCAACACCTAGAGCCAGTCTCTCATTGGTTCCCCCTCTTCCCGTTCATCCTCAGGACAAATTGCAACGTGTACGGAACAGGAGGTTAAACGTGTTGATTCTCCAAGGAGGGAGATTGCTAGTAAAGCGGGTGGAATGGCGAACCCGAGCACAAGGGGATGAGAAATGAGGAGCGTTTTAGAAACCTTTCCCGATCACACGGTGTACCATCTTCTGGGTTTCTCATGCATGTTTTCGATGTAGGAAGATGCCCTTGAAACTGGAGATTTGGGACCCATGGGATGGGTACCACGCAGTATTCCTTTAAAGGGTCTGCGTTTGCTCCCCCAACCTCACCAAACCTCTCAGCCCCAAGAGGGTCCATCCTTATGTCTCAATCAGCTGTGGGTCTAGATATGGTCAATCCAGGTGGCATCACAGCCCCTGAACGAATTTTGTAAGAATTTCTCTCTCTTTCACGGTCTTTGTTCACGGGTATTTTAAAGTATTTGATTTTTATAATGGGGTTTAGCTGCTTTTCACTGCTGTGTTTCTGCCGCTTTACACCCACTTGACTCACTTACAGAGAGATATCAATACATAGGTTTTAACATTCTTACTAGTCAGATATATTCTTGGGCGGTGAATAGGGGGTGTTGAGTCCAGTTCACTGAGCAAGGAGTAGGTCTTTTCTATTACATATTGGGTTTATGGAACGGTATCTGAGCTAATTTCAAACCCTTGTTTTATGCATCACCCCACCTCTCCTTTCCCGTTAAGCAGCCATAGTGTGTGTTCTAAACGTGTGACTCTGTTCTGTTTTGTAATTCAGTTCAAGTGTAGCGGTTTTTCCATTCCCTCTATAAGTGATATCTTATGATAAGTGTCTTTTTCTGTGTGACTTATTGCACTTAGAATCCTCGTAGCTCAATCCACTCACCATGCTGCTACTAGCCTTATGACGTTGATTTCATGGCTGAGTGATATTCCATTGTACATAAGGACCACAACTTCTTTATCCATTTTTCTCTTTCCTGGGATATTTAAGGTGTAACGAAGTGGAGGTTCTTGTCAACAGGGCAGCCCTAAACTTTGGGGTGCCTGTGTCTTGCTGATTTTTAGTTTTCCCAATTTATACGCCCATGAGTGGAAGTGCCCTATGCTCTGTAAGGTGAGTTTTTTAGATGTTTCAGGACACACCGTACACTTCTCGAGAGTGGCTGTTGGCAATTTACATCCCGCCCATCAGCGTAGCAAGGCTCCCGTTTCTCCATGGCCTGTCCTGCATTTCTGGTTTTGACACTTTATTCAGCATGGCCCTTTTGACCGATGGGAAGCGAGACTTCGTTGTAGCGCTGATTTGCCTTTCCAGGTTGCTTGGTTGGCCAAAAAGGGCGTATGCGTTTTTTAATAAATATATTCAGGAAAAAACGCATACGCCCTTTTTGGCCAAGGGCATCATTGTCGAGGTTTCGCCGCTTTTCCTGTGCTTTAAAGGCGATTCGAATCTACCTCCTGAAATCTGTTTCCTGCAATTCTGCCTTGCTTTCAAATCCTCTTGGTTGCCTTCCCTCA